>NW_015546478.1:266825-285161 GCF_001515605.1 Sinocyclocheilus anshuiensis | reverse complement strand
AAAATTGTGGAAACATTACTTTTGAATGTTCTCTGAATGTTTCAAAACAAGTAGTCACATTTAAAAAAAAAAAAAAAGTTAGAGGAATGCTCAATGAAAATGTTTCAAGAACAAAAAAACTGTCGTTTTTTTTGTTTGTTTTCCCTTATGTTTGAAAGCGCTATTAAAGACCAGATAACTTTGAATGAACATTCCATTAATGTTACTGGAAGAACATTTGTTCATAACTTTGTCCAGAACGTTATCCAAAGTTCTGAAAATGTTACTGTTAGCTGGGATTCTGTTGCATTCTAGCTGTTTTGGAATGCAAAGATACATCCTGTGCGTTTGCCCCGAGTCTTGTTGTCTTTGTCAATGATAATGAAAACTAGATGAAAAAAGAAGCGCCATAATGATAGTTAAACCATTTTAATCAAAGCATACTGTTGATGTAAATAAAATTGGTGAAAAAAAACAATAACAAAAACATTTTTTCAGATAGCCTAAGAAGCCATTTATTTATTGAAAATAAAATGAAGCAACATATTAGGATAAAAGTCTATCATTATCATCATAATTATAATTAAACCATTTTAATGAAAACACGATGTTGATGAAAATATTCTAAGAAAATATGAAAAAAAAAAAAAAAAAAAAAAACACAATTTTTTTTAGTTCTCCATGTGAGAGATAATTGAGAAATGTGGACCCACTGCGGCGCCAGCTTGAGGCAACTCTACCCACAATCCTTTATTCTAAAACAAACCGATGCAGCCATTCATGAGCGCAAACAGAGAGTACGTTTACATGGACAACAATAATCCGATTTTAATAAGATTAAGACAATACTCTGATTAGTAGGACTTTTCGCTGCATTTTGCGACAGGATACACACACGGCAGTGCTCAACCGTTTGACGGCAAATAAAAGAGCTTCAACAGCACTTGAAGCTTTCATAAAATTAAAAATGAAACACCCAAAACAGTACATGGCATCATCACGAAGACGAACTATATGTTTATACGTGAAATTCCAGAGGGGACGTCGGATGGCATCATGTGGGACGTAATGATGTGTGCCATTAATCGAACTATGTACTATAACATGTAAAACGGGAACATGAAAGGAATATTCTAAAAGCAACTCATGTAAACACCATAATCATAATATTGGCTTATTTAGAATAAGGTAAATAATTAGATTACCGATGTCCATGTAAACGTAGTCAGAGTGCCTCACCATCCACCACTCCACGCAAATGATTCTGTTTGATCTCCAAAATACCTTTTAGGCATTTCAGAGTTAATTAGGTAGCTTGATTCTGCTTAAATAGGGAATAAAAGTTTTAAAAGGTACCATGTCCCTCCCTAAAAAAAAGACATTGTGATACTGCTGGTGGAATAGAATAAACTGAAACAGAACATCATTGCGGAATCTTCAAAATCCCAGTGGTTACACGCAAACATATAAAGGTTAGGTATGCTGATCATTCTAGTTTAATCGAGAGCTGTTTGATCTTGTGAAGTCAGAACATTAAAGCCTCATATAGATGGATGGAGAGATGGATGTATGGGTGTTTCTTGCTTCTGATATGCTAGGCAATGGCTGTCACTCTCATTATTATCAAGCTATAATTCTGCAAAACCCACCGCTGAAAATGGAAGCGATCCTGAAGCATGTGCTACATAGATAAACACAGCATGTAATTACGGTGAATAGATGAGTCAGAGTGCCTCACCATCCACCACTCCACGCAAATGATTCTGTTTGATCTCCAAAATACCTTTTAGGCATTTCAGAGTTAATTAGGTAGCTTGATTCTGCTTAAATAGGGAATAAAAGTTTTAAAAGGTACCATGTCCCTCCCTAAAAAAAAGACATTGTGATACTGCTGGTGGAATAGAATAAACTGAAACAGAACATCATTGCGGAATCTTCAAAATCCCAGTGGTTACACGCAAACATATAAAGGTTAGGTATGCTGATCATTCTAGTTTAATCGAGAGCTGTTTGATCTTGTCAAGTCAGAACATTAAAGCCTCATATAGATGGATGGGGAGATGGATGTATGGGTGTTTCTTGCTTCTGATATGCTAGGCAATGGCTGTCACTCTCATTATTATCAAGCTATAATTCTGCAAAACCCACCGCTGAAAATGGAAGCGATCCTGAAGCATGTGCTACATAGATAAACACAGCATGTAATTACGGTGAATAGATGTCTGTGTGCTGATTGCCGCCTGCTGAAAGAGGTCAAAAAATGGAAAGGAACGAATCAGGGTGTCCCCGTTTCCTCATACCAGAACATCCTACACAAGAAGTGCTTGTTTGTTACTGATACGACACACTTGCACAAAGAACAAGGACATAAAACAAAACTGCTATCATGATCAGTCCATCTTGATTAGATGACAAATGTTTTTTTTTTTTTTTTATAAAAGTCAACATCAAATAAACACAATAATAATAACACTAATAATAATAAAAACAAAATGAAAACAAATCCCAACCTATACATTTTCTTGTTTCACTTCAAAATAAACCTTGTTATTTAAATTAAAGATGACTTTGAATTCCGTTTTATGTTTACTTGAATATACCAAAACTTCCTCAGACAAACAATAAGAAATACTTTATCTATAAGAATGACAAATGTGGCATAGAAATGCTAATGTAAAGCTAAATTACAACTTTTCAATAAATTAAAAAAAAAAACTATAATTTTGCAAAAACACAGGTGCATCAGTCTCTCTGAACATTTCTATTGAAAACACCAATAATAACAGCAATTCCACAGGCAGAGTTCGGCAATTTTCTGTTTATGTTTTCTTTTGTGAGGGGACTGAGAAGCTGTCATTTTCATGAAGTGCCATTGCGAGTCTAAATTCAAATACTCCAGTGCCCAGAGGACACTGAACTCTGGCTCTTCAATCCTTTAAAAGCATTCCCAATGTCATTCAGCAAGAGTATTTCTGTCTTGTATTGCAGTAAAATATTTAGTCTCACTTTATATTAAGTGCCCTTAACTATGTACTTGCATTCAAACTAATCATTTGAATGCTATTCAAATTGTTTCAATACAATACATGTTTAATTAAAATTAAACAGTACCATGGGAAGAGGGGGTTGAAGAGGCTTATGAGAGGAAAAAGAACAAATATTCCGACCTGGCAGCTGAAGCATCCCAGAACGGCTGGAAGACTAGCATCTTCCCAGTAGAGGTGGGATGCAGGGGTTTTGTTGCAACATCTACCACCAGTTTGCTGAGAAAAATAGGGGTGAAGGGTCGCTCTCTCCAACAGGCCATCAAGTCCATATCAAGTGCTGCTGAAAAAAGCAGTAACTGGCTCTGGATCAAGCGTAAGGACCCCATCTGGGCAGCAAGGTAGAGACAGATGGTATGCGGTCAGGCTTAGGCCCGACTCAGGGAGAAGGACGCCCCTGCCATATAGAGGGTATGGCATGGAGGGGGGTGTACCTGGGACGCTGGGTACACCGTTGAGCCTTTTGGAGACGTTGTGGGCTTCAATCAACGAAACGTCGATGAAGCAGGGTGCCCACCTGATGACCCCAATGACATACCTTACCCTCTTTTTAACCACTCCACACCGATTGCTACTATCAAGAGTTTCCTACTAAAGGGATTGAAACATCTAGTTCTATTAGCTTTACTGATTTGGTACCTTTTGGCCAGCCTTTTATTAGGCCGAGCATTACAAATGTACTTATTGTGTACATACATGCTTTTACATTGTACTATTTAAAAAAAAAACCTGCATGTAATTACATTTGTAATTAATTTATAATTACACTGTTGACACTTAATCTTACCCAAACCACCAAACTTGTCCCTAACCTTACCCGTATCCCACCTCAATAGCAGCAAAAGTGATTTTCAACACAATATGAACACAAAGTACATTGCACTTATTTTTTTGATGTAAGTACATAGTAGTTAAGGCCACTTAATATAAAGTGGGACCAAATATTTAAACACACGACATTTACACAAGAAGCAACACTGCAGATAATAATATATTAAGAATTGTTTGTATGTGTTTTTCTTGTTTTAAGCATAAATCCAGCTGAATTTATTGAGGTCTATGCTTACTAAAATAATAATAAAAAGTACATTTGAAAATATATTTCAAAATAATGTATGCTCACGTGAATTCTCAAGTCATATCAGTGCCCCAAAAAGAGGTTTTATGTTTACAGAGTGAGTATCCTGATGGAGACCGCCTTGTTGAGATAACAAGACCAGCTAAAAATAACATTTATTTAAGACTAAATAATATTATGCGACACTTTTGTTTGCAGAAGTTGTTAATCGATGGCTGAGTTTTGTGTAATGCATCCTCCACACCACTAGGTGTCAGCATAATATATATATAATACATAAGTAGTGTAAATGAAATAAACAAAGATATATTTAAAAAAAACTATTCTAAATCGCATAGAGAATAAAACAATCAAAATCAAATGACTACCCTGAGAACAGTACAACCTACGACATGGGACGTAACACTTTTTAAGTAAAAATATCTTGGAATCTCTATTGATGATGGCGCCGCAAATGGCAGCCAGGAATCATGTATGTCTGCACTATGTTTGTACTTTCTTCTACACTGGAAGCTCCTGTCGTCAAGTCAAATTCCTTGTGTGTGTAAACATACTTGGTAATAAAGCTCTTCTGATTCTGATTCTTTTAAAGACATTTTTGTTGTTATTACAGGAAAACAAGATGCAACGACACCATGTGCTTTCTCTCTCATCACATACTCGGCCCCTTGATGTCTGTAAATTGTCCCTCACACGACGGCGTCTCTGGGCGATGCAGACGTTGCCAGCTGTCGCTAACAGAAACTGCCGCCACCTCCAGTTCTTGAATATCTCACCTCGTTGTCCAGAGGCTCCCGGAGCAGACAGGACACTCAATAAACGAGATTTCTCATTGACTACGTCTCGCAGAGACCATAAACTGGTGGAAAACAGCGTCTGGATCTACAACTTTCGGATGACTACAGCTTGTATCTCTAGGTGAGTTATCGAAACCACAAATGGAAAAAAGCACCACATATCACACTAAATAATGTAAGAGACAACTATTTGTATAGTGGATGAGTTCACACCAAATGCAACCACATTTAGTGATGCTTCATCTACACCACTAGGTGTCAGTATATATAAAAAAATATTAGTGCAAGACACCACTTTGTAACTAAAACAAACAAAAATAGTGTAAATGAAATAAAGATTTATTGCATAAAAACAAGTCTAAAGGCCCGTTCACACAAAGAACGATGACTATAAAGATATATTATAACTATATAACTATATTAGCATAGCGATAATGTTCTGTTTATTATAAGCACGCACTGCAGTTTTGTCGTTTGCAGCTTTAAATTGTCAATCTCCTTAAAGCAGGATGGATTCTGATTTGCTGTCAATGTTTTTATCATTCATCAGCTGGAAAAAAAAATGTTCTAAAAAGTGATTCCAACGATATTGTTCCTATGTGTCATTATTGTTATAGTTGTGGTATGAACTCTGTTATTTTTTTTACATTTAGAACGATTTGAAAGACTATATTTTATCGTTATCATTATAGTTATCGTCCTTGGTGTGAACAGGGCTTAATTGTCTTACAAAAATGTCACTTTTCAATAAAAAATATCTTGTTTTAAAGACGTTTTAGTTACAGGAAAACAAGAAAAAAAATACTTCTTAAAAATGTTTCGTGCCTAGTTGCATTTAGGAATGATTGTACAACCATATTAGTGCTCAAAAATAGGACTGTATTATGCTGCTGTTTGAACGGCAATATAACATGCAAGAAATTGTTAAAAAATTCAAAAAGCCAACATATGCTAATTAGTCTTTTGGTCTCAAGCACGTTAAATGTTACTACTCAGATAGCTAGACTTTTGATTAATTGCATACAATTTCCATTTTTCAATTTATTCTGGCCAAACACTCACCACTTAACCAAGAAAGGTCAAGAATGCCAAAAAAAGTGACCAATCAGAATTTGTCACATTTTTATGTGTCATTAATATATGAAAAAAGTTAGTACCAGGGTTGCCAGGACTGCGAAACAAAACCATCCTAATTCTTATTCAAAAGTAGCCCAATCAGTTTTTTTCCATGGTTTTCCTCTCCATCAAAATCGTGAAATTGCTTTGACTTGCAGGCTAAAATAACAACCCACAGCAACAGTGCAAAAGTAGCCCAATTTTGCAGGAAAACCACAATTGGTAACACTGGTTGGTACCACAAAAATAAACAGTCGTGGAATAAACAAATTGCACAACAGTGACCAGCAAGGATAGTGTTTTTCAGTCAGTTCTTGCCATCTTTGTGCAATGTGCATCAGACGGTTTGCGAACAGACTGTGGGCGATCTGTGGGCGAGCCGGCGGTCTGTCTGAGGCTGGTGCTATGTTACTACCAACTTGACATAAGGTGTAGGCGACAGTCAAATAGTTTCTATCTTATGTATGTTAGTCCAATGTGGTCTAAATAGCAGAACACCTCAAGTACCATCTAGTGGACCTTATTTTGACCTGGTAGACCATTTTGGTTAGGTTTGTTAGAGCTGCCAGACCCCTTTGCACCTTGGTGTTTTGTGCAGTGAATTATTAGCTGCTGAGAGCATCAAACCACTGAAATTCAATTTTGCGCAATAAAGAGGTTTGGTACAGCATTGGGCAATTTTACAGCAATTGCTGTAAAATCTGTCCTGAAGCAAAAACCAGTTGTTGTACACTGTCTCTGTTTTCATATGTGACAGTTGTGCACATCATTAGTCAATTAACTGAGTTTTCACCAGTTCAAATATCAATAAACATCTCTTGACAAGCATCATATTTCTTAGAGAAATGTGAAAGGACATATTATACAATACAGAACAATTCTGGGTAACAATTTCTTTGTCATTCTTTTAATTTCGTTAGCACGTAGTCAATAGTATTGATTCCTACATTAATTACTCTAGATACTCCAGAGTGTTTACCCCTTGTGCTGATATTGACTTCGCCACAGGCTACCAGACAAAATACATGCATATACAATTTAAAAATGATTTTACAACTTAGAAATTCTACTTTAGTAATAATGGATATCATTGCTTAAAATGTAATGTTCTACTCAATCCTGGATTAATGCATCCAAAGCTACACCTATTTTTTTTTTTAAATAAGAAAGGAAAACAACCTTGCATGCATACTTATGCTATCCTGTTATGAATATTCCCAAATTTCGGTTACAATCTTGATGCGCATTTACTCTGTCTTGTAGCTGACTGGGAATTGGGAACCTGTCAGCCTGAACTAGCCATGATGAGCTGAGGGAAGCTTATGTAATTGAGAGCTCTGTTACAGTGGAGAATGTGCTTTGTATTCAGAAACGCAGCGCTAATAAGCTGGAGTCAAAGCCTGAAAGGTTTCTTCAAAAAAAAAAAAAAAAAAGCTAGGGAAACAGTGGTAACTTTTATACTTTTTTCAATCACTGCAGCAAGTGTTTATAATTCCTTGCTGGAAAATCCAGCTAAAGCTGGTAGCTTTGATTTTTACACACTATCTGGTAACTAGCTGGTGTAAGCCGGTTATTAGCAGGTCCAAGCTGGTCAGTTAGGCGGTCAACCAGTTACCAAAATCACCTGATCACCTGTTGTTGCTAAAGATCAACTTCGACCAGTTACCATAGGGTGACCATACGTGCCATTTTCCCAGGACGCGTCCTTGCCAGGATTTGTTTTGGCTTTGTTTTTTCCTGTTTTCATGCTTGCTGAAGGTAATGATCGAAAAGTAGTTTGACCAATAACATGCAGGCATTGTACATAATGGACCAATCATGGTGTGTGTGAGAAGGTGGGATCTACGGTCAAAGCGATGCAATTACTCGTACATAGGATGTGTTCGACTTAAAAGCAGCGCGGCTCAGATCGATCAGTGTTTGACATCAAAGTACCTCGAGAGCATTTTGAAAGCATAACTGTCTGTATGGTATTTTGATGTCATACACCGATCGGTCTGCACACGCAAACAAAGCCAAAACCTAGATATTTTAGGCAATATAGAAATCCTGGCCAGGACGCATCCTGGGAAAATGGCACGCATGGTCACCCTAAGTTACCATCAATGAAAAGACTGTACAGTTACCAGCTTACACAGAATTTTTAAGCTAGGTTTTCAGTCAAGAGGGCAAACATCATCAACTCGCTGAAAGAAAACCTGCATGTCATAGCATGAGGTGTTTTTAGGCAAAAATGAGCTGTTAGCATTTACCTGTGCACTTTCTGCTAGTGTCTTCTTTCTTGGAGGAACTCATGAGCTTGCAGTTGAAGTTCTCCTCCCAGAACTCAGCAAACCAGACGTTCCTTCTGTTGTTCTCCAGTGTGCGTGATGTAAAGTAGGTGTCGAAACCTGAAAATGACAACGTAAAACCATTAGCGATAGCATCAGATAATCGGTAATATTACCTGAAAAGCCATGTGCTATTATTTTGGTTATACCTGAACATACCTAAATTGCTTCACTAGTATATCTACCAAAAAAAAAAAAAGGATAGGTAATGATAATGTATGAACAGTGCCAAGTTTGTTGGCATTTCCAACATACTCACATGGCAATTAGTATCTATTTTACATTTTGAAGAACTGGGGCCGGTTGCACCAGCTAGATGTAAAAATACTGGGTATAAGCCCTACGCTGGGCTTTGCAACATCCTGCTTTACGATAAATATTTACACCTGTTGCACCAACTGAAACTACGATCAGGCGCAACTACGCCCGGCGTAGACAATGCGCGTCCACGCCGACACATTCTCCCTCAGTTATAGATATAGCTGAGACGACGTTCACGCCGCAATGGCTACAACTACTAATATAGAACTGAATTGCTCAAGACATAATATAAGTGAAATCACCGCGCTATGATTTCATTGAGTAAACATTTCCTAACAAGTCCGCGTTTTTATATCTGAAGTCTCCCTGCACACTCCCATGACAGATTTCATCAAGGTTAAGTAAAATATAATAAATGTAATACAATGCTTCTCTCTAGAGTTATTTTTTTATAGCTGACTTCTCTCTAGTTATTTTTTTATAGCTGACTATCAAGTTTATGTAGGCTACAATGAGACGTAGCACTACGCCGAGATGGTGCAACGGGTATAAATTCTACGCAGGACTTAAAGCTCATTTTACGTCCAGCCTAGTCTTACAACCGGGTGTACGTCCAGCTGGTGCAACCGGCCCCAGATAACTTTGAATGAACATTCTATTGAATCACTGGAAGAACATTTGTTCATAATTTTGAGAGAACTTGAGAGCTGAACACTGCTTGTCAGCCTTATTCACGTTTCTAAAAATCGTACATTTCTGTATGAATCACATTGCACAAATTTATATGAAATGACTTTGTAAAATAGTTACATTTTCTCATGAGATTGAGTTGTGATTTCAGTCATCATCATCCTGCTGAACTGAACTACTGGCCAAGAATGTGATGCTAGTATACTGGTGTAACTAGTTGGATAATCTTAAACAGTTTCTCTGAGCAATTAAATCACAGGTACAGCATATAAATTTTTTTTTTATTATTTTTTTAGAGAAGTTACCATAGTTGAATAATCAGCCTCGGAGTGAAAAGGCCACAACACATTTGTGTGGCAAAAGTTCTGCATCCCCAACAAAATCCTTAACATGCTTATTTGCCATTCTTCACGTCAGGAAGCTTAGCATGTAATCAGACCGTTCGCCATCAGCAGACAAACAATAACATTTATCAATCCGGATCCTGAAGAGTCTTTTGAGTCTGTTCTTGTTGTCTGCCATCAAGGCTAATAACATGCCTCATCTAAATAGGTTTGTGGCGTAATGAAGCTTTCATCCACAGTGTAGCTACAAAGACAAAGGTCAGCAGAACATTTCATTTTGCCACAGGCATCGGCTAACCTTACATAGTCATAAATCATTTAAACTTTGTTTGCTTCCACTTGGCAGACTTGAAAGGAAGTGAGTCCGTGTCTGTTTTGCCCACTAGAAAATAAGTGTTAAGAAAGAGATAATGTGTTATCATTAAGCTGCTACAGCAGAGCTGCCCTAAGCCAGTCAACAAATGCAGCTGAAGTCTTTAATGCACTCCTGGGCTTTGCATACTCTCGAGTCGGAGCAAGTATTTAGCCTATATTTTTTTTTAATTATTTTTTTAGAGAAGTTACCATAGTTGAATAATCAGCCTCGGTGTGAAAAGGCCACAACACATTTGTGTGGCAAAAGTTCTGCATCCCCAACAAAATCCTTAACATCCTTATTTGCCATTCTTCACGTCAGGAAGCTTAGCATGTAATCAGACCGTTCGCCATCAGCAGACAAACAATAACATTTATCAATCCGGATCCTGAAGAGTCTTTTGAGTCTGTTCTTGTTGTCTGCCATCAAGGCTAATAACATGCCTCATCTAAATAGGTTTGTGGCGTAATGAAGCTTTCATCCACAGTGTAGCTACAAAGACAAAGGTCAGCAGAACATTTCATTTTGCCACAGGCATCGGCTAACCTTACATAGTCATAAATCATTTAAACTTTGTTTGCTTCCACTTGGCAGACTTGAAAGGAAGTGAGTCCGTGTCTGTTTTGCCCACTAGAAAATAAGTGTTAAGAAAGAGATAATGTGTTATCATTAAGCTGCTACAGCAGAGCTGCCCTAAGCCAGTCAACAAATGCAGCTGAAGTCTTTAATGCACTCCTGGGCTTTGCATACTCTCGAGTCGGAGCAAGTATTTAGCCTATCTGCGGCTCCCAAGCTGCATGCCCCACGTTGGCATCTTGAGTGCTGGAGTCTGATGGTGAAGTCTGTCACTTCTTCTGTGATCGGTTGAAATCAAGATTTCCCCCCGAATACTCAAAGTACATCACCGCACTTTTTTGAAGTGCCTATAGACTTCAGGCAGGGTAGCACCATATGTGATTTCTGACAGGAATGAAAGCTAAGCTGTGAAAGATAGAAGTACAGAGCATTCAATGGATTGTACTGTAGTTTAACAACATATTGATTGTTTAGCTGATGAAACATATTTCCAAAAAGAACTTTCAGTAGACTAGAACTCCACAAAGCAATTTTGAAAGTTGTTAGTTGTGAAAATAGCATGATTAGCACAAATAGCACATGCTATTGTAAAATCTGTAAGTCTATCCCTCACAGCCTCGTTCTCATCCCCATTAAATTCAATATGGTGTCTTACCTGATTAAAGTCTATTGAGACTTTTTGGAGAGAAAGTAGAGAGAGTAAGGAAAATAATGGGAAGGAAGGGTGAAAATAAGCATTTGCAAGCCAGATTCAATCTCAAATTTCCCACATGTGCACAATGAGAAGGTGCATTTTTTGCATAAATTCTTGTGTAAACTGACGTAAAACTGATTTTACAAACTATTTTTGAACCAGATGTGAACTGAATGCAATTATTCAATTGAATTGCAAATAAAAACAGTTCTACAAATGATTTACACAAACATCTGTTTAGCTCATCGAGCACTGAATTTGTGAAGAGAAAAGGGCAATGTGAATGTGAACTGGTTGTGAGTCAGATTCAAACCCACTTTTCCCACTTGAGTACCGAGTATGTGCACCAACTGCTAGGCTGTGGCTCTCAGTACACACAATGAGCCTTTTTCATGAAGCATGTGTAAATCTAATGTAAATAAATTTTAATTTAAATAAATTTAATTTAAAATTCAATTAAAATTAAAATTAAAATAGCAAGCCAGTTAAGGAAATATTAATACTTAATGCTAAATAATTCAATAAAAAAAGTTCACACTACAAATGAATTACACAGAAATCCGTTCTGCTCATGGAAGACAGAAGATTGAGAGGAGAGAGAGGGAATATAACTGTGAACTGTGTCAGATTCAAACCCACACTTCCCACATGAGCACCACAAGTAGGCAGTACTGCTAAGCTACAGCTCCCACAACACAATGAGATCGACAAATGTGTAAATTTCTCTGACAATGGATGAAAGAATCGTTTGTATCAACCACATGAGCAAAATGAGAGGAATGGATTTCTGTGTTCGTCAGTAGTTCGTAAAAACTTTATATAACAACAGAAAAATGTGTTAAAGAAAAAAACTTTTTTATCCTGTTAACTATGTAAAAATTGTTAGATAAGAATTGAAACGTTTTATCAGACATTTGTTTTGCTTACAAAAGACATATGATGCTGAGAGTGTCAGGTGGAACATGATCAGGAAATGTTGCAAGTCAGATTTGAACCGGTGTTGCCCACATGAGCATCATAGCTCAACACGTCAGTGTATGTACAGTAATTTTAAAGCCATGGCTCTGAAAACACACAAATCCCATTCATGAAATACAAGCAGAAATATGTCTGTGTAAATCGTTCGTAAAATCATTCGTATGATAACTGTCCCATTTTTACACTAAATGTTTTAATACATAATTCCCAATAAAATCCAAGCAGATCGAATTTCTCTGCATGTAGTTCATAAAACCATTCTTACATAAAACTTTGCATTGTAAATGGTTTTATGAACAAGTTACAATAAAATATGTTCTGCTCATGTTTTATAAATAAACCCCAGTTTTCATAATCACTACAACATACTGACCTGAGCTCAAAAACTCTGCAGTTTATGTTCTATGGCCTTAGCAGCTAAATTATTCCTCAGGCTGATTGATGCATGTTTTCCGTTTATTTGTCAGATGACCTCGACCACATGTGCTCTACCCATCACTCCACGGGCATACTTGACTCAGAAACGGATCCTAAGCAGGTTTGTGTGCTCGCTCATAAATTCTGCTAATTGCAGCGTATTTGTACACAAGCCTTGTACACAAGAAACTCCCAAAGGCCTGTCTGTGTCATTTTCTCCGTGTCTGGAGGACAAAGCGCAGAGCTTCACCTTTTGTTTAAAGCGTTCAACAGCTGCTCTGTTGCTGAGAAATTAACAGGCAGCCCGTGAACCTCCACCACGGCGGGATTCAGGAACCGCCCTTGCTATCCAATAGTCACTTTTTTTATAAATATTAACAATATATCTAAAATAAGGATTTTGACCGCACTTTACATTAGTCAAAAGCCATAGGGGGGATTAGATTGGACATGAAGCCATTAAATAAAGCACTAGACATGAAAAAATTATGGAGAGACCGTTTGAAATAATCCATTAGAGTGTAGCATCACATTCATAATTTATCTTCCTAATGTATTAGAATGGACAGAACCTACAGTATATATAAATATATACTGTATATATTAAAATATATACAGTATATATAAATATATACTGTATATATTAAAATATATACTGTGTATATATATATATATATATATATATATATATATATATATATATATATATACACTGTATATATATATAATGACAATTGAGTGACAATAATTATGAAAGAGTGAATTAAAATATTATTTTAAATAAAGGCAATCAAAGAATCCTGATTCATCAAAGAATATTGAACAAAAAAAATGTGTCAAAGTTCCTGAAGGCCTGAATGAATGAATGAATGAATGAATGATAGCAGCAAAACTGTTTTCAAAATTGATGTTGTTAAGATTTTTTTTGAGCATCAAATCAGCATATTGAAAGATTTCAGAAGGATCATGTGACACTGAAGACTGGAGTAATGATGCTGAATTTATAAAACTTTCAAATATGTTAAAATGGAAAAGAAAATGTAAATAAAACAGAATATTTCACATAATTACTGTTGTTTTTTTATATTTTTAATGAAATAAAAGCAGCTTTTGCAAAGATAAGATATTTTGCTTAAAATATCTTTTTAAAAAGCATTAAAAAATCTTTTGGTAGATGGTAGGCTGGGCACTGGGTCCGGAGTGGCACTGGCGAGATCCCCCTCGGGACAGACGGTGAACGGGGATCCGTGCCTCGCCAGTGTCCACTCCACAAAGGCAGCGAAATTCGCTCGAGGACCATCTTCGGACAACATCGCTCTGCACGAGAGGTTTAAACTGGCGTCGTAGAACGCACAGAGCGCGTCGTCCAGGTAGCTGGTTAGAGCAGCGAGGACCAGGAACAGTCTAGTATGGCCCTCGAGCGATCTCTCCCCCTACTTCAGCAGGAGGAGGAGGTACTCCAGATGGGTGAGGGGATCCATGGATAACACAACTGAAACAAAACACTGAGGGGAAAAAAACGGAGGGTAGACACACGGTGGTAACTGTTTCATTCGGGTCTTCTGTCACGCTTTGCTTACAGGAGGAATGAGGAGCCGAGGTGACGTGGAGATTTCACAAAACGAGAGTCTTTAATAATCCAACAGGGAGACACAGAGCACAAGGAAGACGTTCAAGACCCGACAAGGAAACAGGAGTCAGACTACACATTTATACTAAACTTAACGGAGGACAGACAGGTGCGGGGAATCAACTAACAACGAGACAAAGAGAACAGGAACATGACCAAATAAGGGAACAATGAAACAGAAACAGGCAAAACAGGTCCATAATCCTGATAGTACTATTAATAAAGGCAAGATTTTTTTTAAATCTATTTTTGGGGATAAAATGAGTAAATATAGCCCTTAAATACTACAGTAACATTTGTGCAATAATTTTTAACATTCAATAGGCCTAAACTGTTGCAGAACATTACAAAACATTCATAACTATTATCTTAATTGCAGTATATATGTACACTGTATATATGAAAATGACATTTATTTATGAGGGATAATGTACAACAAATAGGTCATTATTGTGCAATAAACCCCAAGAAGGTGATCAAAATGTGAAGTGTTTCTGTAAATATTGATAATTTATGAGAAGAGGGAGGCTTTATATCAGTCGTGACACAAACAAGCACATCTATGTAGGAAACCCATATATATTCCTCCCTAGGGCATAAATTTAAACCAAAAAACTGAAGACCAGCATGCGTTCCTTTAAAGAGCATGTAGGCAGTCGCATGTGTCTTCCCAGCTTTTCAACAGGCATCGCCACGGAAGATTAATTCAGGCAGGCCTACGCCGTTTCCTTCTGACTCCGCAACCCACGGCCAATCCATCGTCATGGGAACCGTGCAAGCAAATGAGAAGGTTCCCACACCCCTCCCAGGCCACTTTATAAACAATTACACACGTTTTAAAACATCCTAACGCCTCAAGAAGAGACATTCCACCAGAAATCCTAACTTGTGGCATCAAGCCATTGCGAGAAACCTCAGGTGACAATCGCTAGCGCTGACGACGCTTCAAATAAAGTGCCTGAGTCTCGAATGCCACGCTAGATCTTAGCCTCCTTGCTGTGATTTTATGGACGGTCTGAGGTTAAACATTGCTCAGAGCCTGTTGGGAGAAAAGGCAAACTGAGCTGATCTCCAAATCAACAAGGATCACACTCCAAGCTGTCACTCCGCTTCGAGTGTCTCCGAGCTGCTGATATAACATTGTTGCGGAGCACAACCGGCTAATGCACTCGCAATTTGTCTCCGTATCTGAAGTGAGCTCCAGACAGATGGGGCTGACAACTTCAGATCGATTCTGCTAAAACAAGTCATTGGGGGAGGTGGTAAGAAAACAGATAATAATTTAGATGAGCATCATGCTTGCATAATTTCAGTGGCAGTTTTTGTCAGACAAACAGGGAAAATAAGGAAATAAGCTTCTGTTTTCTCGGAAAACTGCTTGCATTGGCAATCATTTGAATGGTGTCAGACTAAGAGGAAAAAAATAGTAAATTAATGTATGTAGTAACTATGAAAATAGGTAAAAAAATAAAATAAAATGTTTTTTTTTTCAAGGCTAAAATGTTCTGCTCAGCACCGATTCAACCAGCTGTAGACGAAATTGTGTTGTTATATTCAGAAACAGGCCATTAAACAAACAGGGAAAATAAGGAAATAAGCTTCTGTTTTCTCGGAAAACTGCTTGCATTGGCAATCATTTGAATGGTGTCAGACTAAGAGGAAAAAAATAGTAAATTAATGTATGTAGTAACTATGAAAATAGGTAAAAAAAAAAATAAAATGTTTTTTTTTTCAAGGCTAAAATGTTCTGCTCAGCACCGATTCAACCAGCTGTAGACGAAATTTTGTTGTTATATTCAGAAACAGGCCATTAAACCAAACACCAAACACATCTACATTTCTACTTTGTTTCACTTTTTTATTAGTGCTTGGAAAGCATTGGCATATTGATATTCCTCACACATTCTGATTAGGGTTTGTTCTAATTATTAAACTTCTGTAATGAATTCATCCTAATTTTTTTGTAGATAATTGTAGGCTTTTTTTTTTTGCTTTTGCAGCCTGTGCTTAAAAATAATAATAAAAATAAAATAAAATAATAAAAAGACGTACATATACTGCCATTTAAAAAATTGGGGTCAGTATGATTTTTTTTTTTTATATTAATTTACTTATTCTTTATTTATTTATTTATTTATTATTTAAGACATTAATAATTTTACAGCCAGGATGCATTAAATTGATCTAAAGTGACATACTTTTACATTTTTACAATAAGATTTCTATTTTAAATAAATGCTGTTCTTTTTAAATCAGTTCAAAGAATACTGAAAAAGGTATCTTAATTTCCACAAAAATATTAGGCCATGTCCACACGTACACGGGTATTTTTATAGACTGAGTTTTTCCTTCCGTTTTTAAAAAAATCTCCGTCCACATGAAAACGCAAACGCATGCTATGAAGCACTGTCGAGAAAATGCCAAACCAACAGGTGGCAATATAATCTCAACCGTAAAGCCATGTTGGCCAATCAGAAGCCTGAAAAAGTTTCCAGTAGGTGGAGATAACAGCACAGGCTCCGACATCACAAGCCAAAAACTCCGGTTTTGCTGTCTACACGATAACACTGCAACCGGAGTTTTTAAAAATCTTCACCCTGGCAGGCGTTTTCAAAAATGTTCAGTTTCAGTGACCTGGAGCTGCGTTTGCGTGTGGACGAACGGCCAAACCACGTAGAAAAAGCTGCGGTTTTAAAAATAACCGCGTTCGTGTGGACAGGGCCTTAATCAGCACAACTGTTTTCAGCATTGATAATAAAGAAATAAATGTTTCTTGGGCAGCAAATCAGCTTATTAGAATGATTTCTGAATGATCACGAGTCCTCTTATTGTTTTACATTTATAGAATGTTCAGAATACAACAACAACAACAACAACAATACTTAATAATAAATAATAATAATATTTAATAATAAATAAACAAATAAATTATATAAAAAAGAAATTATGTTTGCATGCTAAAATGTGATTACTTTCTTATGTTATGCAACTTTAAAAATGAAGCTTGTGGTGAATTGATGTCAAAAACATCATTTTGTTTGTATGTTTATTTATCTTCATAGCTCCTACTTGTTTATTACTGCTCGTTCGAATTAAAGCAAAAAAAAAAAAAAAAATGTTTTTGACATGAATTATTTAAACCTCAACTCTCTTAATTATTCAGTTTCGGCTGAAAATATATCACCCTGAGATTTAACACTAAACAGCCCTGCAGTACATTTAACTTATATAATACAATATAACTGGGTCAGAAAATAACACAGTCCCATATCTCTCATTGTGGCATAAACGTTGTTGACCTCTTGTGGTTAAAGACCCCATACAAATTTTAATCCTGTGGCTTTTTAGTCCATACCATTTTTAGCTGTTATGCAAGTGTAACAATATTAGCGACAATATTACTGACACAGATACACTGAGAGAAATGGTGTAGGATTTACTTTAGGAAACAACTTTTATTCAGAAATTGCTTGTAAATGTAAAAAAAAAAATATATATATGTTTTTAAAGTAATTAGCAACTAGTAACTTTACTCATTTATAAACTTGTTACGTCCCGTATTGTTCTGGGAGGGATGTTCTCTCCTTTTTCTCTCTCTCGCCTCACTCTCACCTCACAGGACCTGTGATTGGACCATGCTTCTGTCAATCATCAATTCTACGCGACGCTTTGAGGACCAATCAGACGTTAGTGGGACACGAGTTCGGGAGGAGCGTTTGCTTTTAATTTGTTTGCTCTCCCACGTTTACTTTGGCGTTTGCTCCTGTTTTTGTTTCCGAATTTGAGTTACAGTCACAGTTTAGAATATTACTTGAGTAAAAGTTTGTGATATTTATTGTACTTAAGTACGAAAAGTATTTTTTTTAATATTAAACGTACTTAAGTGTTGAAAGTAAAAGTACAAGTAAATGCAAAACAAATAAGCAAATATATATATATAAAAATGTTCATACACAGCTCGAGTAGCAAGATTGTGTTCATTTTTAACTCTTTCTTCCATTTTGTATTTTTGGGTAAGAATAAGAAGCACTTCATCCGGTACTTATA
>NW_015546478.1:251747-266647 GCF_001515605.1 Sinocyclocheilus anshuiensis | reverse complement strand
TGACTGTTAATGAGTGAGTCATTGAGATTCAACCGATTCATTCAAATGACTGATTCATTCAGAAACAAAGCATTCGACTGTGTTAATGACTGAATCACTGAATCATTTATTCAACCGATTCGTTCAAAAAGCTGATTCATTCAATAAGTAAACACCGTCCATTGCTCAGAGACGCAAAACAGTGCTGTGTGATCTTTGTTTGGAATTATTTTCGTTGGCAAAATTGAGCAAAAACAAGCAATATTACCTCTAAAATGTAAGTCACTTATTGCTTTACTGAACTTGTATAAAATTATTATTAAATGTGTTTTCATGCTGATATCTGCAGAAAAACGGTACTCTTTCTGTGATATTGATTAAGTTAACTATATTCAATTATATGAATATAAAAAGCATACATAAGCATTTTTGCCATCCATAATTTAGAATGCCTGGGATTTTGAGTTTTAATAGACTAATAAATCAACGTGCGTGCGCTCTCTGTGTGTGATTTGGTGATATAGCCTATTTGATCATGTCAGATCGCACATCATTACAACAACACTTACCATATTATCGCAGAAGATATACTGTATATCGCACACCCCGGACTCGACTTGAGTGGAAAATGAATCACCCGCTGTTGTGCGCGCACTTGTTTGCACATGAGCAAAGGTGTTTTTAGGAGTCTAACTTGCAAACGCCAGACCACTGATTCGTCAAACCTGCTTTCCAGCAGTCCGTGTTCTTCTGACTTCTAACTATTTTGTAGTAAGTAACGAATATGCTTCGGGGAAATGTATCGGAGTAAAAGTATACATTTTAGTTAGGAAATGTAGTGGAGTAAATGTAAAAGTTGGCTGAAATATAAAAACTCAAGTAAAGTACAGATACTCCCAAAAAATACTTAAGTACTGTAACGAAGTATTATTACTTTGTTACATTACACCACTGCACACTAGTTTATGAGCGGATGCCAACCTCTGTATTTATGTTTGTCAGTCAGTGTAGTTAGTGGCGTTCTACGCTGAAGAAGTTATTTTCTTTAATTTATTTTGTTTAGCTTGGTTTTGATTGGTGCTAGTTAGCATGTTTGTTTTATTATTTTCTTTTCTTTAGCACCGCTCTTGTCCCTCACTTTCGTTGTCTTTAATCCCTTACATTTGTATATAATATATATTTGTTGTTGTTTTTTTAAGGTATTTTGGGTTTGTTTATATTATCATTGGGAGCTTTGTAATATTGACTTATTTCTCTACTAAACACAAAATTCATATTCAGTTTTGTCTCTGCCTGCTTCTTAGCTGCACACACCACACCTCCATAGCAGAGAAAAGTGATTTAGCTTAAATATCTTTTTATTTATTAAACGTTTTTTGTCAACTCCCAAAAACCCTAGACGCCAGATAATTAGGGAGACGTAACATAATTGGGGGCTCGTCCTAAAAAGCGGATGCTGTCTCTTTTGCTGAGGAGTGAGGTGTGTGTTGTTTTGTTTCAGGCAGAGTTTTGTGTGAACGTTAGGTTGAGCAAATTTGGTCTTGTGATGCATCGTGATGATGGCGATGGTTTGATGGCGTTTAACTTACAGAGTTTCGTTGATAATCCCTCATTAGAGGTGATAGAGAAATGTAGGAAGGATGAGTTGTTAATGATAGTTGCCCACTTCCAAATTACGATTCCAAAGCAATCTTTGAAAAAGAAAATTAAGGCGGAATTGATTGATCGCCTAAGCGAATTTGGAGTTTTAAGCTTGCCAGACGTAGACAGAAGGATGGTGCCCATGGATGAGGAGCATGATGTTGTGGAAATAGGTAGAAGGGAAGGTGAGTTAGCCGCAACCGAGGCGGAGGCTAAAGTTGGGGCAACTCTTTCACCTTTTGAACCTTTTTCACTAGGTACTCCCAAATCAACAGGGCAGGCACAGTTGAAAGTACGAATCGCACGGCTCCGTGTGGAGAGAGAGAGAGAGAGCACAGGTCCGCCAGGCAGAGCTAGATCTGCGTCTACAGGTCCGCAAGCTCGAAATTAAAGCCGATAAGGAAGTTAAGCTTCGACAGTTGGACATCGAGTCCAACTTTTCCAGACTCAATTTTTTTCTCAAATATGACCACATTGAGTTGAAAATATGATTAATGTAATTCCTAACTGAATGTGACGAGACAAAACATTTTGCTTTTTCGACAAATTAGGCACACAATTAAAAGCATATTTTTAAATATTATTTGCAAATAGTTCAAAAGAGTTACTTCCCAACTACAATTTGACCTAGAATTTCCTTCACCTTTCTTTTTCTTTATGCAAATAAATAAATCAATACATACTTACGTACTAGGGGTGTAACGATTCATCGATATGGATCGATACATCGATACGATGTCTGACGATACGATGCATCGATGCCACACGTAAAATATCTATCTGTAGTATAAATAGGAACCTTTATTTTGGCACTGTCCACATTTTCACATAATGTCCGTCTATGCATTACCGCCAACGTGTGCATTCTCGTTAAAACTCACGTATCAGGACTCGATATAAGGACTGCCCGAAGGCACAAGGTGAGCATAAAAGATGCTCGGGATTGTTTGCGGAACAGTCGAGCACTGTGTCAGAAGTTTTCTGCGCGCACGCACACAGACAGCCGCGTCTACACCGCGCGAATACTAAATTGAGCTCTCTTCCGCTTTTTTGTGCGTGGATGAATAAATACAGACAAAATTACATCAAAATGCGCGTTTTGGCGAATATCCTAGTAAACACAGTCGGTTAGGCATATGTCTTAATGTAAACAGTTGAGAAAGAAAAGGCATGTCTATCAGTATATTAAATCCGTGCTTCATTCCTAAAGTGAAAGCAAACTAATAATAAATCTAATGCTGTCAAAGAAAAATACAAGTGCTCACTGCTCCTGACTAAATAACCTTTGTAACATCAAAAATTATTAATCTATATTTAATTTATACAGTGAAGACTATGCAGCTATTTTACATTTGATTATTACATTTCTGTAGCGTACCTGAAAATTTATTTTAGACTGAGCTGAAAAAACGGAAAAGCACTGTTTATTGAACTTATGTCTTTATTGTATTGTACTTATTTTCTGCTATTGCTTGTGTAGCAGAGTGAGGTATAGACCCAGTATGATTGGCTGGCGTTACCCAAACAGGTGAACCTATCAGTGTTTGTACTTTATCATGATTGGTCAGTTGGGTAAGTTTCATGAGCCAATTAGTGCCTGTGTTGTGCATATAAAAGGGGGAAGTGTTTAGTTGCTTGGGGATGCATCATCCTTGGTACCGCCCCTTTGTGACAAGTGGCGCTTTGAATGAGTGCTAGCAGTTGGGTTATCCTCCTGTCTGTCGGCCAGTTTTCAGGTTGGTCCCTGTTTTAAAAATGCCTTTTTGCCTGTTAAATAGAAGCTTATTACCTTGTTTTTAGATATGGGCCTGCAAGTAGCTGTAATCCTGCGTCGTGAGCGACCATGTGTATTGCAGCATTGTACTGTTTTCTTGGTAGGTATGGGGAGTTTAAAGTTTGTTTTTAACAAGTTTGTATGCGTAACTTTTGTTAAATGTCCAGCAGGTTTGATTGCACTCCAGGGGTTTCCAATGATCTTAATTGAAGCCTAACAAACCTCAAGTAACTAACTGCACTTCTGTTTTGCTCTACTCTGTTTTGTTTTGTTATAGTTCTGTCTGGAATTCATCTGGGTCCATCTATTATATTTTGTTTTGTTTGGTGTGTGAATTTAGGTGGGAGGGGTTGGCCATGGTACCTTGTACTGTGTGTCCACATGGACTGCTGTTTAATATTTGATTTCACAAGAGTGTGTGTCATGGGTATTGAATGTGGGGTAGAAATCTGAGGGTCTTTGCTGGCCACCTCCCTCTTTATTTTGTTATCTTATTGTATTGTACTTGTTTAGTAAGTTACTGGTAAAGACGTGTGGTGTATTGAGACCTTGTGTGAAGTGTTGTATGTGTTTTTATTAATTGTATGTTAATAAAGTGATTTGTTTATATCTGTCTCATTATGCTCACCCTGCCTTTTGGCAACGAACCTGTGTCCCTTTGCTTAGGGCTGTTATGTCCCGGTGTATTCCGGGTGGCGTAGTCGACTATAGGATTTTTTTATTATTGGTAATTTTAAAACTGCTGACCACTTTGTGCCACACTTGTAATTTGGTTCTGTAGAAAATATTTTTAGCACTATGCCCATAGTAGCAGCCAGAATTGTTTTTCCAATTGTTTTCTTTATTTAAAAAAAAATGTCCCAATTGATGTGAATTTCAGATGTTAATGTTATATATTTTGGTTGCATTTGTGAGTTAATAAAAGTGTGTGTATTATATCGATCAATATACTCCTGAATCGAATGGTTATCATAGAATTTGAGGTATCGGCAAATATCGTATCGCTGGGTTTGATAATCGATATTGTATCATGACGAACCATCCGAATTACACCCCTAATACATGCACAAATGGTGCCCCCAATGTTCAAGACACTGATTAAAAATAAAGTAATTGCAACGTTTTATCTTAAAGTTCTGACATTTCTTCTCAGAATAGCAAGTTTTTGTCTCGTGATTCTGAACTTATATGCAGAATTGCAAGCAAAAAGGTCTGAAAAGTGTGAAACTCTGATTTGTAAGCTTAAGTCACAATTACCTTATCGTTTTTGTTAATTCATTTTTATTTATTTCTATTAACTTATTTTTTTTTGTATTTACCAAGTTATTTTATTATGATTACAACTTAATTATTTTAACATTATTTTAATGTCAGTTTCACTTAATTCCATGGTGGAAACAGACCATAAGTAATGCATTAAATAAAACATTACATTTTAAGTAGAAAGACTAAAATAGCATGTCCTTGTATGAACTCCATTAATTGTTTTATTTACAGCTTCTAAAAAGCATTTTTTAAATTGTGTTAATTTAAATTGTCTTACTGATGATGTGATCATGCACTCATGGGCGTGTCCAAATTTTTGTCCAATCAACATACACCTCTTTAGGAGAATGTCCTTCCCCCAATATCACCTCTTTCTGACAAGCAACAGCAAGTAGCAAATCACAGTCCATAGCTGTAATGCAAACTAAAGGCTATTAGCTATTCAGAAAAGTGGAGGGGCCAATCAATAAGTCCCACCCAAATTTCCTGCTTCAATATTTACATTGTCATTTAGCAGACACTTATCCAAAGCCACTTACAAATGAAGACAATGGAAGCAATCAAAATCAACAAAAGAGCAAACAATATAATAAAATATAAACAATATAACAAAAAAAAACAATATATGTCATTTGTCAACACATGAAGCAAAGAGGGACCTGTCAAGCAATCTCATGATGATGTTAAAGAAACAAAATCCACACCATTTTGGGGAAAAAAAAAGTATATATGATTATTGCTTCCTATCAAAGTGAGCATAAATGGCAACAGTCCCAATACTTTCAATCTCACTCTTGTAATGGCGGTGATGGTGAAAGGCTTGTCATTGTGAGTTTAGGGTCATAATCAGAAATCCTGGAGAGACAATTCCAGGCTCCCTATTGTTAGAGGGCCATCTACTACATAACACAATAAGCACCCAAACAAACAAACCCAGTCGGAGGTCACAGTAGAGGCCTGGGCACCAGCTGTGAGCCTAATGGCCAAATTAAAACTAAACCGAGAGACTGAAATGCCATATAAGGCAGAGAGGAACCGCTTATGCACAGTTTGATCCAATTACAGACTGGGCCAAGAATGTCAGATTCCTCCTAGCTCATATGCTAACGTCCGAGTAACAGCAGGTGGAGAAAGTTTGATGTTTGAATAGTTTGATTTATCAGGTGAATATTGTTTTGCGGTTGAGTCATGATTCAACAATTCATTACAGGTTTACTCTGATAATAATAATTATGCAAATGATAGCCTGACAATCATATATTTAAGATGGCAAAATATTTTACAATAGATAATTACAGAGCCCGCTTTGTAAATTGTGGCCAGGTTATAATCATTTGTTCTTGTTTTATTTAAATCATGGCCACATTTTACTAAAATGCCACGATTTACTCAAATGAGGGAACGAATTAGTGAAACGTGACAACAATTTACTAAAATGAGGGAACTAATTAGTGCAACATGGCCACAATTTACTAAAACAAGGAAACAATGTAGTAAAATGTGTCCACGATTTACAAAAACGATGGAATAAATTAGTGCAACATGGCCACAATTTACTAAAACGAGGGAACAAATTAGTGAAACATGACGATTTACTAAAATGAGGGAACCAATTAGTGAAACGTAAGCACAATTTACTAAAACAAAGAAACAGTGTAGTAAAACGTGACAGTGGTTTACAAAAATGATGGAATAAATTAGTGAAAAGTGACCACAATTTACTAAAATGAGGGAACGAATTAGTGAAACATGACCACGATTTAATAAATGAGGGAACGAATTAGTGCAACATGGCCACAATTTACTAAAACAAGGGAACAAATTAGTGAAACAATGATTTACTAAGAAGAGGGAACGAATTAGCGAAACCTGACCACAATTTACTAAAATGAGGGAACAAATTAGTGAAACATGACGATTTACTAAAATGAGGGAACCAATTAGTGAAACGTAAGCACAATTTACTAAAACAAAGAAACAGTGTAGTAAAACGTGACAGTGGTTTACAAAAATGATGGAATAAATTAGTGAAAAGTGACCACAATTTACTAAAATGAGGGAACGAATTAGTGAAACATGACCACGATTTAATAAATGAGGGAACGAATTAGTGCAACATGGCCACAATTTACTAAAACAAGGGAACAAATTAGTGAAACAATGATTTACTAAGAAGAGGGAACGAATTAGCGAAACCTGACCACAATTTACTAAAATTGTAGTAAAACGTGACAGTGGTTTACAAAAATGATGGAATAAATTAGTGAAACGTGACCACAATTTACTAAAACAAGGGAACAAATTAGTGAAACAACGATTTACTAAGAAGAGGGAACAAATTAGCGAAACCTGACCACAATTTACTAAAACGAGGGAACGAATTAGTGAAACGTGACCACAATTTACTAAAATGAGGGAACGAATTAGTGAAACATGGCCACGATTTAATAAATGAGGGAACTAATTAGTGCAACATGGCCACAATTTACTAAAACACGGAAACAATGTAGTAAAACGTGACCGCGATTTACAAAAATAATGGAATAAATTAGTGAAACGTGACCACGATTTACTAAAACAAGGGAACGAATTAATAAAACATGACGATTTACTAAGATGAGGGAACGAATTAGTGAAACATGACCACAATTTACTAAAATTAGGGAACGAATTAGTGAAACATGACCACGATTTAATAAATGAGGGAACGAATTAGTAAAACATGTCAATTTACTAAGATGAGGGAACGAATTAGTGAAACGTGACCATGATTTACTAAAACAAGGGAATGAATTAGTGAAACATGACGATTTACTAAAATGAGGGAACGAATTAGTGAAACGTGACGATTTACTAAAACGAGGGAACGAATTAGTGAAACGTAACAATTTACTAAAACGATGGAATAAATTAGTGAAACGTGACCACAATTTACTAAAACGAGTGAACAAATTTGCTAAAATTATGAAACAAATTAGCAAAACATGGTCACGATTTACTAAAACGATGGAACAAATTAGTGCAAAATGGTCATGATTGAACTAAAACAGTGGAACTAATTAGTACAATGTTGTCACATCAAGGGTATGAATTAGTACAACTTAACCATGATTTAACAAAAATGTAGGAACGAATAAGTACAACATGACCACGATTTATCTAACAAGGGAACAAGTTAATAACACGGCCACATATAATTAAGTTGTGGAAACAAATTCTTAATTTATGGCTATAATATATATATTTTTTCCCCATGTAAACAGACTTATAAAGTGAGAAGCAAATATTTCACATATCTTGTAGACATCAAAGGTTCTGCGTCCTATCAAACTCCATGCAATTTTAGTGTAAATGCATCCATCCATTCATTTATTGATTCATTTGGTAGAAGCTAGCAAAACAGCCAGATATCATCAGGTTGCGTGATGGATCCACACCGGCCTACTTTAAATATGGGTTACTAGTTTGCCAATGTGTAGGTTCACCAGGTAATTTTGGGTTCTGACTCAAAACCGGTTAAGAACCACTGGTTTCTACCGGAAAAATAATCTTTAAAGCATTTTATATTCTAGTAGCTAAATGGCAGGACTGACATTCCTATGATTATCCTTGCATCATACTCTAGCATCTCTAGGCCATTCCCTAAGGGCTCGTCACATTGGAGCGCTTGGGCTATTCCTGAAGAGATATCTTTGCTGACAGGCTGCCAGCTAGATTTCAGCCGCAGTTACCTGACTGGTGAATGAGCTCCTGTTGCACTGCACACATATGGGCTGTTTTGGCCCATGAAGGATTCATAATAATAAAGTAAAGATGGGAAATTAATTTAACCCTCAGGTTCTGTTTGAGGTTTGAAAGACCTCAAGCCCTGTTTGACTTTTACTAATTTTATGAGGATGCATTAAAAAAGAGGTTTCAAGGTTCATGATACATTGCTTCTGTCTGGGAACCACAGGTGTGGAATATTAGTAGTAGGGCTGTAACGGTACACAGAAGTCACGGATCGGTCCGTATCTCGGTTTTGGGGTCATGGTTCCATACGAGTTCAGTACAACAGGACATTTTTTTTTTTTTCATTTATTTTGAACAGACAGTTGTGCTTAATACATGTAGCCTGAGCAGTTGTATAATTGTATAATTTCAAGATTTAAAGCAAAAACAGAATGTTCTGACTTTAGATTTGTGAAATTATGCTACAGAAGACTCCTGCACAAAACAAAAACAGCAGACAGGCTGAATGAAACTGCTCATTTATTCTCTAACAGCAGGTGGCACTTATGGAACAGCAGCCATACAAAGGCAAAAGACCCGCTAGACCGTGTTCCCCCTAGGGTGTTGGCGAGGTCTGTGCAGGTGGATTGGACCATGGTGCTTTTGGAATATCCACTGTTTTTATCAGCAGATAAGTTTCCAAGATCATCATCACCTATGTGAGAATTGTTCTTTTTTTTCCAGTTTGTCACAGGTGTGTATTGTTTGATCCTCTTGACTGTGACTAGTTCAGGATGATACCGTGTGTTGTGACCGATCACTTACACTTTGCCAGACTGCTCTCTAATCAGCTTAGACCATCCAGTCTCGGAGACAGCTGTATGGTCTGCCTCAAACACAGTAGAAACCTAATGCCTCACACATGACTCTCTGAGCCCGTGACTGTCTTTATCCTAAAGCTACAGTGACTTGTGACTCCTTGAGTGTCTGTGATTAGCTTGCCACCAATGATGTATTTGTATCAAAGGCCACAAACAAAACTTCCTCAGTCCCACACAAGTGCTGACAAACGGGCTCATGATACCTGTGAATGTACCAAAACTGAAATTCCATGCAAATTTCATGTGCAGCTGTCAGTATGTTTGTCATCATATATATATTTGTCATCATTTAGTCATCCTAATGTTGTTCTAAACCTGTTTGACTTCCTTCTGTAGAGCACAGAAGATATTTTTGAAGAATGTTTAAACTGATTTTGTCTGTACGGTTAATGCCTAGTTCACACTACAGGATTTTAAGCCCGATTTAAGCCCGATTTGCAAGTTAACGAGCTCGCTGACAGGTCGGGCTGTGATCAGGGGAAAATCTGCGGGTGATCGGCGCTCGGCAATCTTTATGTGTGAACTACACAAGGACGCATCAAAGAGGCTCACTGACTTGTCGCCGACACCTCGCCGACGGCAAACAAATATCTAGCATGCCAAATATCTGGACTGGTCGGCCAACTTGACATCACGTGGTGTCAGGTGTCGTGTCGAGCTACAGCCAATGAGAGAGCAAGACATGAGTTGAGGTCACCGGAAGAAAAACAACAGCAGCAACATGGATTAAAGAAAAGTTTGGACACAATAAATGGAGCAATATTTTTCATCAAGCAAACAACTTGCAGCGCTAATTTCTTCCCGACATCCATTTTCTCTGCACACGCTCTGCATCTCTCTCTCACTCTCTCTCTCATTCAACTCAGCTCCAACAATTAACTGTTCCATTTATACACTTATTTTCACATAGCTACGAGAAGCGTTAAACATGGACGCGTGTGCAGTAACATTCTCTAAACTGTGAGTGCAAATGTCACAACTGTTTGCTGGAATGTCAGAACTTTATTGCATGTCTGCAAAATGTAGTTACTCACCCAAAACATTTCATTCATGCTTCAAAACCTAGTTATCGTGTCAGTAATTTGGCCAAGGCCACCAAAATATAAAGTATTTTTGTCATCGTGTGAGCCACACTGGTCAAAATGTTTAGTTGTTTTTTCACCATGACAGTCAACCATGGAAATGAAGGTTTTATAAAAAATCTGATATTTGTTGAGAAGAGTCAATAGTACATAGAAAAAAAAGTATATGAACATTTGTATTTATGCAGTACATTTATCTTTGTACGAATGCATTACATATAAGTGAAATCTTGCTTGTCCAATTACTGTACATTTCATATTTCTTATGTTACCACAAATACACAAAAATACTTCTTTTGAATACTTCAAAAATTATTCTTGCTGGACATCCTGTCGTTCTTGTTGGTCAGGCCAAAGATTTTCATCAACATCACATCTGATGTTTTCTATTGCCATGCACCGGGGAAAAAATCTCCTTGAATGCCGCACCCATCCCCTGCAATGATCAGCTGTGATGTCCTCACATGCAGCATTCATGGCATCCAACAGAGACATCTGATCTTGTGGTCTATGATCATATACTTTCCACCTCCATGCTGAAAAAAACTCTTCTATTGGATTTAGGAATGGAGAGTATGGTGAAAACATAGGCCTACCATTAAAAGCCGTGCTTGCACAGGTTCTGCACGATCCTCTTCAATAATATCCTCTGCTTCTCAATCGGGCTCAAACTGATAAGCGATATTAACGACGCCGTTGTTTACAATACACTGGAGTACATGCCGCTGAGGAGAGGGGCGGGACGCTTAGACGCGCACTAGAGGCGGTTTAGCCAATCACAACACACTGGGCTAGCTAACCAATCAGAGCCCATCGCCTATTTCTGAGGGCGGGGCTTCATAAAAGCAGGAAATGATCAGCGTGTTTATAAGAGAAGGGACAGAGCAGTGTGGAATAAAGGTAAATTATGTGAAAACTTTTTTTTAAAAATGAAGCATTAACACATGTTAGACTGCACCCCATAAACACAGTCAAGCCTAGAAAAAAAAACAGTGAACCACCCCTTTAAATTAAAACAAAATATGAAAGAAATAATTAAACCAAATATGAAACAACTAGCCTGCACTCAGGGGCTAAATAAATGAAACAGAATCATTTAACAATCAAAAACAACATCTCCCCACTTGCACAAAACTCACAGACCTGTAATATATAAATAGGGAGAAATAAACCACACGTCTGCAACAGGAGAAAGGGACTCTTCGCAAGAGAGATGGAGGGGAAAACTCCCGCCACTGCAGCACTGCAGAACTGGACGGCTTTTATGGCAGAGCACAAGCAAATCAGCGCAGGGAGACACTCCCTGATCAACAACAGGCACCACCACTCATTCCAGGAGAGCAGAAACTAAACAGAAAGACACAACAGGCATACACAACACCCTCACAAGGAGTGGTAACTGGTGTCATACGGTGTTCTGCCTTGGTTTCTCCTGGACTTTTTGAAGTTACTGTTAAGATAACCCATTATTTTCCCGAAAAAAAAAATTATCACACTTGATAGAGGTCTTCAATGTCCCAAAAATATCAATAACTCATTTTTGACAAAAAAAAAACAAAAAAAAAAAACAAGGAGCAGCAATATAGCTAGGGTGATCATACGTCCTCTTTTTCCTGGACATGTCCTCTGTTTGGAACTAAAAAAATGCGTCTGGCTGGGATTTCTACATCCCCCAAAATGTCCGGGATTCAGCTTTTGCTTTCTACAGTCGCCATCCATTGTATGCGTTTTTGCAAACTTTATATATTAAAGTTCAATAACATAGTTGCATGGTTGTGAACACATTTGTCAAGTATTTACACCACGCCACGCCTAGGGTTGCCAACCATTCTGTATAATAAGGAATTGTCCCGTATTTAAGGCATCAAAGAAGCGTTTGGTATGAAAGCCATACGGAACACAGTTTGCAGTGTTGGGGAGTATCTAGCTACAAGTAATGACTCTACTAACGTAACTACATTTTTCAGTAGTAGTAGCTTGATAGTAGCTCAGCTACTTTTAAAACAATGTAGCTTTTCCAGTAGCTAAGTTTCTATGTAGCGTGACAATAGCTACATTCTATTTTGTGAACTTGCAATAGACTGAAACAGTGCCAGCGTCTTATCTTACAAGATCATTGTTGGGGAGTATCTAGCTACAAGTAACGACTCTACTAACGTAACTACATTTTTCAATAGCTTGACAGTAGCTCAGATAATTTTAAAACAATGTAGCTTTTCCAGTAGCTAAGTTTCTATGTAGTGCGTCAATAGCTACATTCTATTTTGTGAACTTGCAATAGACTGAAACAGCGCCAGCATCTTATCTTACAAGATCACTTACTTAAACAGTGGATTACCAGTGTGTGTATATATATATATATATATATATATATATATATATATATATATATATATATATATATATATATATATATATATATATATATATATATATATATATATATATATATATATATATATATATATATATATATATATATATATATATATATATATATATATATATATATATATATATATATATATATATATATATATATATATATATATATATATATATATATATATATATATATATATATATATATATATATATATATATATATATATATATATATATATATATATCTTTCTACTTGGCTTTCATTTATTTTTATTTCAGTTTTAGTAATTTTAGCACTTAATAAGTAACTTAAGGTTGCTCTTTTTTTGTCTTTCATCTAATATTTTTAATGATCTAGTTACATATTTATTTTATTTATATTTTATTCTATATTTATTAGCTTTATTTCAATTAATGAAAACAATTTAATAGTTTTGGTTATAAATATTTACATATTTTATAAATATTCAGTTCACATATAGATACATATAAAAAGGGAAGGTAAAGTGAAGTAGTACATTGATTTATTTTGATTTATATTGACGATAAATTATATAGTAGATTTATTTAGATTTACTTCCTCCCTCCCTCCCTTCCTTCCCCACATCATCTTCCCTAAACGGCCAGGCAATCTCAACAGAACATGAAAACATGAGGGTTAAACTAAGGGACACTGAAATAAACTGAAAAGTGGTGGCGACACATTTTAAACCAGCTTGGCTCATGAATATTAAACAGGTGATGTAACTTTTGCCCAGTAGTGATTTGTTGAATGGCAGTAAAGTGGGTGTTAGCTATAGGAGGATTACCGCTTATCGCTTGCACGTATGTTCGTTCAGTCCACTGCTGATGCAACTGGATGGCAGAAGCTTCTTCTTGGTCTTAAACTCACTGCTTTCCATGACTAGCTACATTTTTTTTTTGTCATCACAACATGGCAAAGTTAAAATAAATTCTCAAAAATATACGTTTTTAGAAGTGGGCCTAGATTGTTTTGTCAGGGCGGCATGATTAGTCTACTGTGTGTCATAAATAAAAAGACGACACTTCAGATAATCAGGTTGTGTATCTGTACACCAACACTCACATACATCAGATCAAAGACAACCATCTGAATCGCTTCCAGCTTCATGTCGATCCAGAAAGACAACATCGTTTGACTTCAAAAAGGGAAAGGTAAATGAAAAGGATGGAGTTGAGAGTTTCTCACAAGGTGCCTGTGGAAAAACAAACTCCCTATAAGACTGCAAGCTCATGGCAACACTACATTCAATTGTTTTCACAGGTCTTTTTCAAAGAGCACAATAAAGCTGTAAGTGTGATGCTTTCCCTGACGAGTGCATTTCAAATTGTTCCATCAGTGCTGTGAAATGCAGGGGCAATTGCTCGACCCAGCAAACCACCGCTCGACGCACTTATCAGCAAATGGCAAATAGCGCAAGCAAGCGCAAGCTGAGAGATGCTATCATAACCCCGTGGAAACCTGGAAAATGCACTGCACTGTGTGACACGATTTAGATTTGCAGCGCTGCATCGCACGGATTAGCTGGCAGGCGGAGTGAAGATGTAAATATGGAATTATCAAGGATAACATTTTCCACTTGTTTAAACACATGGGAAGGTGGAAATTGTTGAGAACACACACACACACACACACATACATACTGTGTGTGTGTATATATATAGAGAGAGAGAGAGAGAGAGAGAAGTGCTGGGCAACAATTAAAATGTGTAATCGCGATTAATCGCATGATTGTCTGTGAATAACCGTGATTAATCGTGTTATGCACAAAATTCAATAATGCATTCAAAAGTAGTGTATTGTGCACTTTTTTAATTTAAAAGTACTGCTATATGAACAAAAGTGCAATAACATTTGGTTTGCAAACACTTTAAACAAATAAGGTGCTTTTTTTACAGCAGTATTCCTTTTACACAGTAGCAGTTAAAATATTGCTTGTAAATCTCAACTTATAACATTAATGTAATCAAATTAAATATAAAACAAGCTATTTCCTCTGCCAGGGCTTTAACGTTTTTATAGAAAATATTTTATAGTTTGTTATAGAAAAACAAGTTATGCTCAGAGTCCAGAGCCTCGATCATAACATTATAACAGGCACCTTAGAGACCAGCACTATCGCAGGACCCAACGCAGCAGAGTGCGGTCCGGGACAACAC
>NW_015546478.1:242106-251530 GCF_001515605.1 Sinocyclocheilus anshuiensis | reverse complement strand
TTCATGTTACTTTATTTTATTTCATATTATTATCGTTACCTAAAAATATCGTTAGTTTTAGGTAACAACACACTATACACAAGTGTTGTGAAGTCTCATTATAGCTTTGAATCAATAAAAAGGCTGAATTTTAAGACACTATTTGCCAATAATCTGACAAATCTTATTCACGGTTCTGACACAAAACCTTTTACACAGTAGCAGTTAAAATATTTATTTTAAATCTCAACTTATAACACTAATGTAATCAAATTAAATATAAAACAAGCTATTTCCTCTGCCAGGGCATTAACGTTTTTATAGAAAATATTTTATAGTTTGTTATAGAAAAGCAAGTTATGCTCAGAGTCCAGAGCCTCGATCATAACATTTTAACAGACACCTTAGAGACCTGCACGATCGCGGGACCCAACGCAGCAGAGTGCGGCAGAGTGCGGCGCGGGACAACACTTGCTGGGGGTGCGGGCGGGTAGACACTCGTGTGTGTGGGATGTGGGAGAATAATAGAGGGTGTACTCACACTAGGCAATCTTAACCGTGCCCGAGCGTGTTGAAAAAAAAAAAAATGGATTAATGTCAATGCCACTAAGAAACAAAAGAGTTTTCCTTTATGGCTGAATTAATCATTTAATGTGACAACAACAGGAAGCTTCTTTGTCATAGAGAGTCGAAGACCTCAAGGCCTTTCTCTCCACAGAGGATCCATCTCTCTGTTGCACCAAACATGCCCCTTCCATCCATAGGGCTCTTTTATATCATTCATTAGTTTATGTCTGCCACAAAATATAACACCACAGGGCCTTTAATTTATTAATCTGGCACTCAGATCAACCCCATGGCGGGGCTGGATGGAGAAGCGTGCCAGCTGGGTCAGTCCGTGTCCAGGCCTCTGGCTGGGTTCACAATCTCCAGTGAACAAAACGAATCGGCTTGGAAGCTTTTGGACACTGTTGTGCGCAGTTCTGTCTCCACGCGCACCAAGCGCCATCTCTATCAAACGTGACACAGTTTCAAAGACACCAGGGAGATGATTTTCTATTATTAGAGAGATGTTCCTTCCATCCATTAAACCTGACGTTACTCTAAACAGGAAAACACTGCAAGCAGCAACAGATCTTCTCTTGTGTGATCAAATAAAAATAGGGTGTTTCTTATACTCTGGGCCCGTGGAATGAACGCACACTTTTGACCATGAATGACATTTTCAACATTTCTTTAAATAAAATGGCCAACTCCTTTGTCATGCTAAGACTAATTTCATAGCTTGCATTTTATGTAAATATACACAATGAAATAATATTTTCACACGTTTTCAATAATTTGCTAAAATTGCAGTTAGACCGTCTCCTTGGTAAATGATTACGCAAATTTGTGGAAAAAACATTGTCACCACAAATGAGGGAGAGTCATAATTTATCTTTAAAAAAAAGGTATACATCATTTTCACAGAAATAGTTTATGATTGTTTCATTTATGTTTGTTCTGTGTATATTTTTATGACATATTTTCATTTTTTATGATATAAAGTCTGGGTTTGAGATAAAATAAAATAAAATAAAATAATGATGAAGGCATTATTTAAAAAAAAAGTTTTAATAGAACATTAAAGTACTATGGTAACAAAGCTTGGGGGCCCATAAGATGTTTTTTGTTGTTGTTGTTTTAAAAGAATAAATCAATAATCAATACTTTCATGAATTGAGGATGCATTAAATTGATCTGGTAATAATACGAAATGCTTATTGTGCAGCAAATCAGCACATTAGAATTATTTCTGAAGAATCATTTGACACTTAAGACTGGAGTAATGATGCTGAAAATTCAGCTTTGATCACAGGAATATATATAGGGTACAACAGGGCTAAAGGCACATCTTAAGAAAAAATGTGCCATTCACTGTGCCTAAAATGTAAATATGCAGAAAAAAATAGATATACGTTGTATTGAACATTAATGGAGCAACATATTTTGTGTGAAAATAAATCATATAAGTCGTTTATTTTGTTTAAAAATCGTATAAATGTATGAGGTGGCAAGAGGGGCCTTTTACCCCACACACGGGGTAAAAGGCACACGGTATTTATACAAATACTTCAGCTAAAATAATGTTGTTGTTTTTTTTGTTTTTTTTTATAATGTTTAAGTTAATACTTGTTCAAAACAATCACTTTAGCAACATTTGTACTATTTTCTGCTTATTTTGAATAAAATAATTAATTTTATTTAAATAAAATACTGTCATTAAAATATGTTAATATAAAAATATATTTTAAAATACGGAAACAAAATCATTTTAATAAGTAAAGATTCTGAAAGCACTGAAGGAGATCCAATAATAATTGAATATATATTTAGTAGTAACAACCAATGCTATTTTATTAAATGTTATAATTAATATCATGTTTTTAAATATGATGGTTGCATTCTAAACATGGTGATTATCTTTAATATAGACACCCAACATAATATATGATATTTACCATCTGAATCTAACCATGTCATGTCAACAAATGGAAAAGTCAGCCATCTATTAATTATCATGTTAATTACTGTGCGCCTTTAGCCCCAACAGCAGGGGCGCTTTTTACCCCAAATACCATACTTTTACATATTCTTTCATTATTTAAAAACTGTTGCTTTAATTATCTTAAACAAAACTGAAAATCATAAAGAAGACCTCTGTCTCAAAATACATGTATTAATTTTAGCGATTCTTATTTGCTACTTAAATTTACAACATTTTTAAAAACATAAAATATTAGATCAAGTAAGCACAGAATCAACTTTGCGCTGCTGCGCGAGATCGCGTCAAGGATCAGACAAATAGTGCTACGCCACGTTTTTGTGCCATCTAGTGGTTTAGATGAAAATAATATCAAAAGCGCCTTTAGCCCCATTGTACCCTATATATATATATATATATATTAAAATAGAAAACAGAGAGTTTAAATTAAAATAATATTTCACAATATTTTACTGTATTTTTGATCTTGGTGAGCAGAAGAGACTTCTTTCAAAACCATTAAACATTCTTACCGACCCCAAACTTCTGAATGGTAGTGCATAACAAAAAAAAGGGCAGTAAAAAGCTGTTAGTCTTCATTAAAATCAACACAAAGAGCTTGCAGTTGATGAAACACCCCTAAATGTACAGCACAGCTTCTCAAGAAAAGTGTCAAGAAATTTTGAAAAAACACAGAGATCCTGGTGTTCCCTAAATATCCTTAGCATAATCGTCCACAAAAACCCATCAATCTTACCTGTAATAGTGGCTCTTTTTGGCAGGATGGTGACGGCACCAACAGCGGCGTCCTCGAGGCCTTGAATAGGGCTGTTCTTGGCTCCCCAGCTATCTGACCCGATCCATAGGAAATGGCCCACTTGATCGGCTCTTTTGCTGGCGTTAAGGATCCCCCTGCGAACATTCCCATACAGGAAACCATTACTGTGACATTGAGGCCCTCTGTGACTCTTCAACAGAGCAGGAGATGTGGGCCAGCGACTGTAATAGCATCCAGATTGAATCGTCATTGAGTATGAAATACAAAAAAGCAATTTTCAATGGGTTTGCTTGAATGATGACATGTTGATGTCATTAATCAATACCCTAAGTGGCTGAGCTTATCCAGCAAACAAGATATAAACCCCTCAAGTGCACCCTTGAGTTTTATCTAAGTAATAGCGTTCAAGCCAGTAAGAGTATTGACTTGTTGTCATTGTTATTTTTGGAGCTCAAAAGGGAGCAATTAATTGCTTGAAAATGAAATTTATCGTAGCCCTATCTTGCGATTTCCACTTCCTCTTCCTCTCCTGGCAATGTTGTCAACAGCTTACCGAATGTCTTCGTCGTAAGCGAAAATAATGACCGCCCGGGCATGACGGGTCTCCAGCAGCTGTCGGATAATCTTGTCAAAATCAGCCTGCTTGTGGTCGTGAGGGATCTTCAGGGACTGAGCTATGCAGATTCCACCTACAGAAAGAACAGAAAGAGACCCATGAGCGAAGCCGGTGACACCAGAAAAAATAAAAAATGAAGAACTTTCCCCTAACGTTAGCATAAAGTTCCCATTTGGTTGTGTTTGGAACCAAATAATAACATTCTAGGAACGTTCCATTTTTGTAACCAAAACTAACTTATCTAGAACGTTGCTGGGAGTTTTTTTGTCATCTACAGTAAAGACAACCTACAAAGAATGTTCTCTAATGGTTGTTTTTGGGGGTTTATTTTTATAATCATAAACCCTCACAGAACATTTTGGTGTGGTGTTTGTTTGTTTATTTATTCATTCATTTATGCACCCATCCATCCATCCATCTATCTATCTATCTATTTATTATTTATTTATTTATTTATTTTTGTGTTTATTTATTTTTGTGTTTATTTATTTATTTATTTGTGACAAGCTAAAGAGAGCCTATGCAGAACATTTTCTAATGTTTTACATTTTTCTAACCATAAATTAATCTTGCGGGGAGGGTTGTTTGTTTGTTTGTTTGTTTTATTTATTTACAAACTAAAGAGAGCCTATACAGAATGTTTTCAATAGTTATGTTTAGAACATTTTTAGAGGTTGTACTGATTGATTGATTTTATTTTATTCTATTCTATTTTTGGAGAAAACTTAATGGTAATATATACAGAACATCCTCTATTTTTTTTTTTTAGGTTTAAGTTCTATAACTACAAAGTAACCTTCATAGAACTTTGAAGGGAGTTGTTTTCATGACAACCTAAGCATAACCTACACAGAACATTATCTAATTCTATTTTTATAACCCTAAACCAACCTTTCCAGAATGTCACAAGGAGTTGTATATTTATAAATTGGGTCGTTGTCTATTCAAGACCCCTTTACAGTTTCTTTCCTGCACAAGTGTGATGAACAGCACTGCCAAGGAAAAGTATTAGGATTAGTCTAAATCCATCTACAGTTCTGCAGGTTTTGAACCAGATAGTAATGGAATATGTCACTCTCTTATACCAGCCCATTTTCAAGACATTCGCCCATTAGATATATAAAGATTCTACACGACAGACATGCTTAGGAACAACACAATTCAGTGCTGTTTGGTAAAGATGTAAGCGAAAGTGAAATACAGCTTCCTCTTATTATAGTTTGCAGGTTGGTGACGACTCCAAATCTCTCTGGTGATTTATGAGACGGTCAGCATCGATATCTGAGTCTGTGCCCGCTGCCCTGGAGAGGAGCTTTTATGAGCGTGGCATCAGGAGATTGGAATTGTGATAAAAAAAAGGACAGACAAATGATGTAAACCCATGGCAGTTGCTTCAATACACTGGCTTTTCTGGAAAGAGAGGCGCTGAACTTGGCATCGCTCACCGTTTGTCTCGCTGAAATCCCACAGCCGTGCTCTTGTGTTCCTGTTCACTGCACAGTGTACTTAGCCATGGGAATTTTTCCCATTATCTGGAATATTCACTGGGGAAGCTCATACTGTTCTGCCATTCTGAGATAGATGAATCCCATGGAGCAGAATGAATGTCAGAATAGCGGTGTTTATTGATTTTCAAATGCGCTGTTGTTACACAAGTGCAAGAACACATGCTCAAATGCTAATGCTGTCTAGGTTTCCAACACACTGTTTTACTCACAAAATCCACCCTTGAACTCCTAAGGATTTTCAAATCAGTTCATGGGAATCATGAAAAAGAATAGTGACTCATTCAGTGGCTAATTCCTTAGATTGATTCAAACTGACTAACTCAAGTGTATATTAATCTCTTTGATGGCCTGATTAAAAGTAGCAGCTAATAAGAGTCATTTGTTCATGAATCAGACTTTACTGGTCTCGCAGTATGTTTCTTTTCAGTCAGCATTTCATTTATCATTCTCCCGCCTTTTTAACTCACTGCATTAAGACTTCTTTTTTTTACATTGCAAGATTTCTTTGTTATAAAATATGATTTCTTTACATCTTTGTTTTGTGAATCAGTTTGTGCGAATCATGAGAAAGAACATAATTCACATCATTCTTTTCTCTCAGTGTTTTATTTGGCATTTTCCTATGTTTTTAACTCATTACATTAATTCTGACTGCAAACTTACAACTCGGGTAAAAAAGATTTATTTTTCTATAAAATATTATTTCTTTATCTCTGTTTTGCAAATCATGACACTGACAGATTCAGTGACTGATTCAAACTTAAAATGATTCAAACTGACTAACTCGTACGAATCTCTTTGAAGGACTGATTCAAAGCAGCAGCTAATAAGAGTAATTTGTTCATGAATCAGACTTTAACGGCCTTGTGATATGATTCTTTTCAGTCAACCTTTTATTTAACATTTTCTGCCTTTTACATTGCAAGATTTATTTATTATAAAATATGATTTCTTTATCTTTGTTTTGTGAATCAGTTTGTGCGAATCATGAAAATGAACAATGACACTGACAGATTCAGTGACTGATTCAAACTTAAAATGACTCAATCTAACTCATTTGAATCTCTTTGAAGGACTGATTCAAAGCAGCAGCTAATAAGAGTAATTTGTTCATGAATCAGACTTTAACAGCCTTGTGATATGATTATTTTCAGTCAACCTTTTATTTAACATTTCCCCGCCTTTTTACCTCATTACATAACTTCAGACTACAAATTTACAACTCAGGAAAAACAGGATTTCTTTATCATAAAATATAATATTTTTATCATTGTTTTGCAAATCGGTTTGTGTGAATCATGAAAAAGAACAGTGACACAGACAGATTCAGTGACTGATTCATTAGAATGATTCAAACAAACTCTGGAGTACATGATTCCTCTTGACCATTTTACAAATTCAGCAATTCAATATGAATAACAAATTCAATCCAAAAAACTAAATTCGGTAACACTTTATTTTAGGGTCTCTTAACTAGTTGCTCATTAGCATGGATTTTACTAGAATTTTTGCCATTTCTTAGTACTAATTAAGCACAAATTAATGCCTTATTCTACATGACCTTATTCTACATCCCTAATCCTACCTAATACCTAAACTTAACAACTACCTTACTAACTATTAATAAGCAGCAAATTAGGAATTTATTGAGGGAAAGTCTTAGTTAATAGTGAATAAGTGTTCCCTATGCTAAAGTGTTACCCAAAATTCAATTGAATAGAAATTAGTAACACTGTACTTAGATTACAACAATTTTATACACTGACACAACTAAAACACACTTGCTACGAGTGTCACTGAGGAAATTTCATGGCATGATGGATAAGTAATTTCCTGCTGTACTGTACCATCAGATTAAACCACTACACCTTGAAAGGAAGTCCAAAATCTGAACCTTTCCGGCCTTTCGAGTTGAGTTAATGCGATTTAATTGATCTGTCAACTAATGTTAACTGACCAATTAGGATCTTCCAGAAGCATGCCATCAAGTGGCAGGAGTCGCGGTAAATTGACATGGACAGGCCATGCAGACACCAATTATAATTAAATCCCTCTTAGCCATGGGTTTCAACCCCAACACGCCTCGGAAAGGCACACAATGCATGCTGACAATGTATGCGGCATGAATCACCAAAGCGGATACAGACTGTATTTTCCCTATACAGCATGCCGTGAAATCTCGGAAATGTAATCCAGCCCTTGTTTACGTCTCTCTTTGTCTTTTGTAAGACGCTGTTCACCATCGCTGGCGTTCTTCTGAGTCAAGATATTTTAAAGTGTGTTGGTATGCATCATTGTTAAACCTCTGCAGATCTCAGTCACTAATTTCAGTCTTAAAATATCCCTTTAGGCAGTTTCAAAACTCACATTCCTGTTACTTAAACACAAACTCTATTGAACCCTGAATTCAAATGCCTTTATTTGTATGTACGTGTGGAAGATGCTCGAATTTAAAGTGATTTACTGTACAGTGCATTCAAGCTCTGCATTAGATCATATTTGCAAACACGTGAACTTTGCATTGCAAGCTCTGTGTGTTTCTGTGCTGACGCTGAAGGGGAAAACAACAGCTGTAGGATACTGTGAAATGTTTTAAACATGGTAAAATGTGTGAAAGCTGCAGTAATAATAATAATAATAATAAAATTATTTATTTTCTAAATTAATTAAAAAAAATGATTGAAGTCGTGCCAAAGAAAACCCTTTAACTGTGGTAAATTCTAAGCTTTCAAAAATCCTCTTAAATGGCTTAAATAATAATAATAATAATAATAATAATAATAATAATAAATTAATATAATGAATGATTAAATGCTATTAATAGTAGTAGTAGTAAAATGAACTGATTTAATAATAATACTAATAATAATAATGTAAACTAAAATAAATAAGTGAAAGTTGAAGTATTAAAATAACTGAATCAAAAACAGCAAATCATAAATGAAAACCAAACAAAAATATTTAAAAAAAAAAAATTTGATGACATGAGAAACCAAATTTGCCTTGATCTTCTGGCATATAAGAGGTCTTTGTACCATTAAAACATCCTGCAAATTTTATAGCTTAAGACGTCCTCCCCATTATAAACGAAGCATGTATTTAATCAAGCTCCAAATACGTCTCGTTGTGGATCCTATGGGGCAAGCTGACGTTTGCATATAACCGCCTCCAGCGCAAGACATCTACGCCTAATTTTGCATCATGGCATCGCTGTCAGGTGTTCAGTCGTGCAGCGAGTGGTCTGAAGGAGTAGCGGTTTACAATAAGATTGCGATGCCAGGCAGATGTGCCGTTCCTGGATGTGGAAAAACAACATGTCGGATCCTGACGGCAGAGAAAAATGGATTCAGTTTATTTTTAGTGAACGTCCCAGTCACGTCAGTGCTAATTTACGTGTGTGTTTAGTACATTTCACGGATGACTGTTTTGAGAACAAATCGCAGTATGATGCTGGCTTTGCCAGAACACTTTTGCTCAAAGATCAGGCCGTGCCAACTGTTCTGGACCCAACAATGACGCCGCAAACTGTAAGTAACGTATTTCATGTAAAAACAACTTTTTAAAATGTTAATTGCAGTTTAATTCATAATGAATAATCACAGTGTTTTTACTTGGTTTACTTGCATATTGTTTTCAGAGTCCGTATATTGTTTTCATGTTCAGGCCCCGTGTTAAAAGACGTTAGCCAATCATAAAAGTGGGCGGTTACACTGAACTCTTAAAGGGGAAAACCCCCTAAAACTGACTGTTTGAGTCAGAGGATGAGAAACAGGGTGGAAAAATGTCATAAATCACTACATTTTTTTAAGTTTTCCGTCCAAAAAGCTATAGTAATATTATAATTGCACCTAAGGGAACATAATAAAACAAACCAAAAACCCCATTTCATGACCCCTTTAAAGAAGTTAAGTGGTATATAAAACCATGATCCCTACTGGTGATAATAAAATAATAAAAAAAGAAGACTTTTTGTTGAGTGTGGATCATGGTTTTATATTCTAAGTATTTTAATAGATTAA
>NW_015546478.1:231912-237672 GCF_001515605.1 Sinocyclocheilus anshuiensis | reverse complement strand
CATCTTCATCATTTCCAGTAACTGAAATAAAGCTGAAATAAAATAAAAAATATTTGATGAAAATTTTAAATGAAAAAAGTTGCTTTGTCAGCTAACTGAAATAAATAAGTGTAAACTGAAGTACTAAAATAATAATAATAATAATAATAATAATAATAATAATAATTAAATGTTAGTAGTAGTAGTAAAATTTAATCAATAATGAAAATAATAATAATAATAATAATAATAATAATAATAATAATAATAATAATAATAATAATAATAATAATAATAATAATAATAATAATAATAATAATAATAATAATAATAATAATAATAATAATAATAATAATAATAATAATAATAATAATAATAATAATAATAATAATAATAATAATAATAATAATAATAATAATAATAATAATAATAATAATAATAAATTAATATAATGAATGATTAAATGCTATTAATAGTAGTAGTAGTAAAATGAACTGATTTAATAATAATACTAATAATAATAATGTAAACTAAAATAAATAAGTGAAAGTTGAAGTATTAAAATAACTGAATCAAAAACAGCAAATCATAAATGAAAACCAAACAAAAATATTTAAAAAAAAAAAATTTGATGACATGAGAAACCAAATTTGCCTTGATCTTCTGGCATATAAGAGGTCTTTGTACCATTAAAACATCCTGCAAATTTTATAGCTTAAGACGTCCTCCCCATTATAAACGAAGCATGTATTTAATCAAGCTCCAAATACGTCTCGTTGTGGATCCTATGGGGCAAGCTGACGTTTGCATATAACCGCCTCCAGCGCAAGACATCTACGCCTAATTTTGCATCATGGCATCGCTGTCAGGTGTTCAGTCGTGCAGCGAGTGGTCTGAAGGAGTAGCGGTTTACAATAAGATTGCGATGCCAGGCAGATGTGCCGTTCCTGGATGTGGAAAAACAACATGTCGGATCCTGACGGCAGAGAAAAATGGATTCAGTTTATTTTTAGTGAACGTCCCAGTCACGTCAGTGCTAATTTACGTGTGTGTTTAGTACATTTCACGGATGACTGTTTTGAGAACAAATCGCAGTATGATGCTGGCTTTGCCAGAACACTTTTGCTCAAAGATCAGGCCGTGCCAACTGTTCTGGACCCAACAATGACGCCGCAAACTGTAAGTAACGTATTTCATGTAAAAACAACTTTTTAAAATGTTAATTGCAGTTTAATTCATAATGAATAATCACAGTGTTTTTACTTGGTTTACTTGCATATTGTTTTCAGAGTCCGTATATTGTTTTCATGTTCAGGCCCCGTGTTAAAAGACGTTAGCCAATCATAAAAGTGGGCGGTTACACTGAACTCTTAAAGGGGAAAACCCCCTAAAACTGACTGTTTGAGTCAGAGGATGAGAAACAGGGTGGAAAAATGTCATAAATCACTACATTTTTTTAAGTTTTCCGTCCAAAAAGCTATAGTAATATTATAATTGCACCTAAGGGAACATAATAAAACAAACCAAAAGAAACATGTCATGACCCCTTTAATGGAATAATATTAATATAATATTTTACTTATAATAATAATAATAATAGTTAGTTGATGTTAAAATTATTATTATATATTATTATTATGTATTGAACATATGTATCTTGTATACTGTTGTTGTTTACCAAAAAAAGCACAGTGATTTTGTCACAATTAAAGGTTAAGCACCTCAATTCATGACTAAAAACAAGCCTTACAAAACAATAATAATATCTTATTAAAATTAAGAGTGTTTTTGCTTAAAACAAGAAAGAAAGAAAAAAAACCTTCTACCAATAGGTTAAGAAAAAAAAAAACGTATTTTCCTTTTGAAATGCTTATTTTTCTGACTTTTTTTTTTCTCAAGGCATAATCACAATTTAGTGAGTTTTTGAATTAAGTTTATTTTTCTGACCACATTGGCAGATTTACCAAAAAAAGCACAGTGATTTTGTCACAATTAAAGGTTAAGCACCTCAATTCATGACTAAAAACAAGCCTTACAAAACAATAATAATAATAATAATAATAATAATAATAATAATAATCTCTTTCCAATGTTTCGTTAGTTATTTTAAAACATGTAAAATCTATAACGGTTAATTGTCTAATATTACTGAATAAACCAGTATAGCTTCACTGGGTTGCAATAGTCTTTTTTTTTCCAGGTTGCTCTCAGCTCAGAGCTCACCTTAAATTAAAGTGCTGCTGACAGGACAAGCTCAAAGAGATAAAAGTGAACAGATCCGATAAAGTAAAGCCAGGTTTAGTAGCAGGACTCAAGGCCAATACTGTTATTCACAGCCATAAGCCGGATGTCAGTCGCCGCTGCTGAAGACCGGCTCTAACAGACTGCTGTGGCTTGACCTGGATCTTGAACCGTTTCAAATGACCAGCGTAATCCAGGACAAACCTCGAGATGAAATGACTTTCTCAAAGAACACCCACTTTCAAGCACTTTTAAAAAAGAATAAAAATCATATAATATCTGACAAATAATGTAAAATGCACACCAGCTTTGTTATTGATAACTAAGACCAACACTTTTCAAAAATAATTTTTAGTAATCGAAATGAAGTTGAAATAAAATAAATATATTTGATGAAAAACATATACAGAACTTATCAGAAATCTTGCCTTGACTAACTGACATAATTCAAGAAAGCTGAAGTACTAAAACAACTAAAAGATAAGTAAAAATAAATAGTACATAGAAATATTTCTATATGTCAAAAGTATGTTATAACATTACTAAAACAAACTAAACTTAAAATTAATACAAACAAACAAGCAAACAAATAAATAAATAAATAAAAGAAAGAAAAAGAAAAAATAATATAAAATCAAAATTAGTGTTGTTATTTCTACCTAAAAACCAAAACTATTAAAAACTGGTTTTAGTAACTGAAATCTGAGCTCAAATAAAATGTACATATTTAATGAAAAACATATACAGAAGTTTTTAGAAATATTTCCTTGGCAACTAAGGCAACTAACTTTCACTAAGTGAACGATGAAGTACTAAAATAACTAAAACAGATGTAAAAAATTAATTAAATAGAAATATTTAAAAAAAAAATCTACTTAAACTTATATACATTGTTTACATTTTTTTTTTTTTTATAAGTTTTGACTTTTATTGTAGTCCAAAACAATGGTTTAATATTGTTGCATGTTAGCTTTTCAATTCATAAATTATTGTAAACTTATGAACTTTATCTTTCAGTGATGTTCTATAGTTTTTTATTCCAAAAATTCAGCCACCCAATTAAACCAATAATCAATGGAGTAAAAGTATGATGACTGCAGTAACCCCATTATCGACCTATTAAAAATGCAAACACGTGTAATTGTGAATCATTTATCTATATGTGTTCAGTGGTTGTGGCTTGTTTATATCAGTGCAGTTTTTTCTAAGCCTGCATCGCAAAATGTGAGGCTGCTTTATTTCTCGCAATACAGCAAAACGGAGTGACCTACAAATGCTTGATTTACGACTTTCCAGCGCTGTTTTCTGTTCTTTCTGAGCATACATGTAAGACAAATGAGTTTATATTTCCTGATTTGTTCCAAACCGCCATGCTAAAGCCTAAATCACGCATGCCGTCGCTCAGAGAGGGCGAGGAGAACGGCGTTTTGATGAACAGCCTCTGGTAATTGGCTCTTTGGAGATTGTTGATGCCTCGTCTTTTCATCACGGCGCTTCAACAGCCATCAGAGACACTCAGAGAAATATCTGTTTGAGATTCGAGACACTTCCTGTCATTAGGGGGTAATTTATGCTACATGAATGTGGAGAGCACTGTTTAAATCAAACAGCCAAATGACGACTTGCCGTCAACATGCAATCAGACGCTCGGAAGCAGGTGGATTCACCGCTGAGTATCTAATATCTTATTACTCAGGGAACCATGGTTACACAAGTAACCTGAGACGTTTTTCCCCCTGCTTTAAACAAACTCACTTAATTGTGATACATTTTACAGACAACAAGACTTAATATTGCATAAAAATTAATGAGTTTTTGCATAAACAAACAAAGCGGTATAATAAATCTTTAACTAAGAATTATCAGAAAACATGATCAGAAAAATTGCCTTAATTAAAAAGGATAAAAAGATTAGTTTTCTTAAAACATTAACATTTTTTTTCAGAAAACAAGACATATCAAAATTAAGCTAGTTTTTACTTAAAACAACACAATATCTGCCAAAGAGGCAAGAAAATAATTAAACAATCATATAAAAGAATAATTGTTTTCCCTTTGAAATAAGTTTATTTTTCTGACAATGTTGGAAGATATATTTTCTTGTTTTAAGCATAAACTCACTAACCTGATCTTTACACATAAAACTATAAAAACTATACTCGTACACTCTAAAAAACGTTGGGTTATTTACTGTACCCAATATCTGGGTTAAACATGTTGGGTCGTTTTGTTGGGTTATTCCTATGTTTATTGGGTTATTTCTATAACAACACAACCAGTTGGGTTAAAATTTTAAATTCCAACGGTCGATCGGTGCAACTGCGACAGATGACACAGTGGTAAAAATATGTGTGAGTTATGTTGTTTTTTGTAACAAAGTGTCTTTAAGCCCTGACACAGTAATATTGCTGTTTTTCCTACGAGTATGTTTACATATCCCCTGTCGACTGATATTTTAATCCGTTATCTGCACTCTTGACTTGACAGGAGCGCTTTGAAGCCGATCGATTTCAAAACTATAAAAAACGGTTTCCTTACTTTTTCAGTTTGTCTCGACAGTTTTGGGGTAAATTTTACATATATTTCAGATATTTGGCCAACGCGCTCGTCTTGAAGACCAGGAGCCTCTTCATCCGGTGTCGCGTCCACTCTGAGTGAAGGTATGTCGCCTTTTTATTCAAAACTACATGTCCTTTCGACTGAAAACTACAGTGTAAAATTAAAACACTACGAACCACACAGAAATGAAACGTTTTATCTCTGGAAAGCTGCTGGTTACCAGAGCAGTCATGTAGTGATTATTTTTTACCGACAGAGGCCGCTGCGAGCTACACTGATTATTACATGCGCCGCTACTTCAGCCACGAAGAACTGAACATGGAGAGAGCGGAGCATTATTATCATCAGTTATCAAAAACACCATTATCGGTTTCAAGGTATAGTCACATAATAACTGTTCTTAAATTAAATTAATACTGTTTGTATTATATAATAGGGTCTGAACAGGATGCTGGATTTACAGTTTCTAAAATTAATGAAAGTTCCACTGTCAAAACCCCATACACGTCTTAACTATACCACTTGGGTGAAAGTACACCCTGATATGGATAAATGATAATACAACTAAATAATTGGACATACAACAATTACATTTTCAGAATTTAATTACATTTTATGCTCAAAAAGAGGCTTAAATGCAAAATAATAAGGCTAATTAAAGATCCATTTCCAAAAGCACAAACATATAATCACATTTGAAAAGTTAAAAAAGTTTGTATTGTATATACACTGTACGTAACAGTTTGTGAAAATGAAAATATTAAGGACACTAAAAAAATGTGTTTAAAATATTTAAGTAGTTGATATTTATTTTTGTAGTGTTTATGTGAAGTCATAATCTTGTTAGAATATGTAGTACTGTTTTGATTTATGTTTAATAATTTTCATAGCATGATTTTTGGTGTACTGTATTAAAACTAGTTAGTTAATTAGAATAATATATGAAACCCACAAAACCATAAAAAAATGTATGTCTCTGTT
>NW_015546478.1:225999-231556 GCF_001515605.1 Sinocyclocheilus anshuiensis | reverse complement strand
ATATTTATTTATTTTTTTTTTATTTTTTTTTTTAAAGAAAACAAAACTTAATAAAAATCTAAACAAGATTTTAATCTTAATCCTTTTAATTAATTTATTACACATTTTTAGGTAATTCAGGCTGAATATCTTATCAAAATTAAGTGAAAATAATTGTAATCCATTTGATTTGAGTTCATTTTCAGCAGAAACTCTTATTTATTTATTTATAAAAATTCAATTCAATTCAATTCAATTCAATTAAATACAAAAATTTGATTAGATTCAATTAAATAATTCCAAAGTCAAAGAAGCCATACAGGTTGAAAACAACATGAGGGTGAGCAAATTATGAGAATTTTAATTATTTTCGAGAGAACATTCCACTTAATCTTCTTCCATTGGATCAAGAAGCATGTGTTTGCAGGGGCGTGTCTACTTGGTGGCCAGGGGTGGTACCGGCCCCCCCTGAAACTTGGCTGGCCACCCCAGGTGCCCCCCCCTACCAGATGTCTTGCGATAGGCTTGTTTTTAGTAAATTTTTACTTGATCCTGGCAGTGGCGGATCCTAATATTGTTCTTTTATGAATTGGCTCTGCCCTCGCTCAGATATTGCGTGTACACGCTCAAACATTGTCTTCGCATCACTGAAGACAAAGAGCTTTTTTTCTAATTCAGGTGAGGAGTAGGCTTATCTCACTAAATGGAAGCAAACTGATTATAGTCAGCCTTCTCTAGTTATTTATTTTATTAATTGATTAATTAGTTACTTATTTTAGTTAAGTGCTTAAATTGTAAATATGCATTTATTCAATTATTTTATTTAGTGCATTTGTATTTTGTTGTTTTTGTATATAGTTTTGCAATAAAAGCGCATCAACCAGGTTCCAGAAATAATCACTGAGGGTGCTTCTGAAATGAGTGAGGGTGCTCTAGTCTTAATGCACATTTTCACATATTTTGTCCCGTCTGTTGCTATGGTTATCACTATGTCAATCACTGCTACTTCAAGAGTGAATCCCACATAAATATACTGACGCCATTCCCAAAACTTTGCAACGTGTGTGTGGCCGAAAAACAAAGTTCTAGGCTACATTTTAAATGGATTGACTAGAAAGCTTGCAAAGAGTGCTCACAACTACTGAAAAGCTATCACTCTTTGTTTAGTGAGTGTACACGAAAACATACATCGTTCCGCAAACACCCCCCACCACCCTCTTTTGAGCCAATGACAGAGTTAATAAGCATACCTGTGTGATAGTAACGAATTGAGGAGATTAAGCCCCAGAAATGAGAACTAATCTGCTTCATGAATGAGGCTGGCGAGCGAGCGACTGGATTTCACTTACACACATTGATCTCGCTCTAATCCCTCAAAAAAGCCCATTTCCCACTTATCGTATCACTGCGGTCTGACTGACATCACTGGTATCACTGACATTTCTCTTATTTCATGCTGTTCATAACTGTGTTATGGTGAGCCTTGATCCAATTAATCTCAGCTATGACCGGTTTCCACTCAGAAACACTTAAACAATGCTTCCTGGGACCAGCTGACATTTAAAGTCATGGGAAATTGTAAGATTGCATGGACATGAACCTACAGAAAGAAAGAAAACTAAAGCACAAATGATGTTTCTGTACAGCTCTATACAGGGGGAAAACAATGCTAATAAATAAGCAACTAATCATACAATCTTGCATAGTAATATCAGTAAAATAAACAGAGCAGAACAAGCTTTTTTTTACTGTTGATGATGAGTATTTTGATACGAACGGCAATATTTAAATTAAGGCAGTTTTGTTTACTTTAATTCAATTAATAACTGTGTTGCTGTGTTAGGTCACCACTTAAACTCAAACATTGCGTATAAAGACCAAATTATCCTTTGTGAAAAAGAAGTGTGCTTAATTGCAAATCTTAAAAGTAAAATAAATGAATGAATGAATGAATATGGTGCACATATAATATTGTTGGAATAGAAGCCCACATTTATTAACACACTTAAATACATGTTTACATGTTTAAAAAACGGCACTTAATTATAATGTCAGATTTTCAAAGTACTTTTTTTTTTTTGGTCACCCTTTTAAAGACGTACACTTATTTTTGATGCATTGACTAACATACTAAAGCACATGTTAAGTATTTGATTATAATTTTAGTCATAGGGTTTTATTTTAAATTTTAAATTAATATATTAAAATTAATATATTTTACATCTACTAAATTGCATCTGCATTATTTAGAATGTGTAATTACAAATATATTTACATACAAAACATTCAAGTTTCAATATAAATTTAATTAAAGTATATTTAACTTATCAATTTTAAATGCTTGTCAGTACATTCAGCAACAATTATGATATTAACTATAATATATAATATATATATATAAGCACTTATGAGTTCAAATAATTGCATTTAATATACATTTTATGCATAATACTTTGCTATTTATTTGAATTCTATACTAAATTCTGTCATCATTTACTCACCCTCCACTTGTTCCAAACCTGTATGAATTTCTGTCAGTTGTTTAACACAAAATAAGACATTTTGAAGAATATTGATGGTAGCCATTGACTTTCAAAGTATAGAAAAAATTATTACTATGCAAGTCAACTGATTGGTGGCCAACATTCTTCAAAATATCTTCTTTTGAAGAAAGACACTGATACAGGTTTGGCACAACATAAATTATGTAAATGATGACAGGAATTTAGTTTTTGGTTGAACTATCACTTTAAAGGAGCAGCTTGACAGTACTTCTTTAAATGATGAGTAGCTTGTAGCTTCAAAGTATCTTCCTCAACACTGTTATAAAGTCTCTAAATCCATTTCTATTTTCTTACAGAAATAGTATCCGCTTGTGAATGGAGTCAGTCCGTGACCCATCAATAAAAAAGCTGTTTGCGTGAAGTTATGTCTAAAGGGGAGTGTGGGCTTTGAGGATATTAGACACTGGTCTCATAAAGAACTCTAGTTATTGCCCATCTTGGCACTCTACCCTGCTGACAGCACTCCAAGAATGAACGGCTAAAATCTATCAGTATTATGAATGACAAAATATTGATCTAGGTAATTATTTTTAAGTTAATTCATGTCTATTCCCCGGCCAGAGCAATGGCCTGAATTACGACTTCATCCCAGGCCTGCTAAATCTAAAAATCACATACGGACTGTCAGAACTTACAAGGTCAGCCTTGAGATACGGGCTAAACTCTGGCAAGCTTGAGTGATCCAGCCGCAGAAGCTAACTCACAACTTCAAGGTTGTAATTAAAATGGCAGGGCAATTCTACGTGCCGCTTGATGCTCTCCATCATACGGCCTTACGAAAAACTCAATATCCGTGTTATGAGCCAGCGCGAATCCAATAAAACGCCCCTACTGTTTCTCATTTGTGTATATTGGTAAGATGGCATAACCAATCAAGACATCACACTGTCTTAGATGGCCTCACGTAGCGTGTTATGTTGATTTGTGGCTTTAGGGGAAAGTTGTTTGCATGGGCCAGCAATTAATCTCTATTGAAAATGTAGCAAAGGCGAATCATTGCGAGGCTGCGGGCAGCGAAACGAAGATCTTTCATCATGCTCTTATCTTCCATCTTAAGAAGTTGCGGCTCTGGTATCTTCATCACTACCGGCACAAATTATCCTCTTCGCCTCTTCTCTCAAAACTTTGCGATGCTCTGGCTTTGTTCAGTAATACACTGAGACAGTAATACATCTAGACTTTCCATTCGCCATGCTGACCTAGTAAACAGTTGTGAGCAAACTGTGCCTCAACAAAGGCAATTTGTTACGACATAGTCTGTAGACTTTGCAAACTATGTATATTTACACACTGGAACAATGTCAGACATGATCATCAGGCCAATCTATCTTCATTCAGGCACCTCGCATCAAGGTGCATGGCCTTATTTGATAGAAACGCAGAATAGTGGTAGTGTATGAACAAAAAGGGAAGACCCTATTTCTGTGAAATAAAATTGATAGTGATTTATTGCAGTGAATTTTGGTCTTTGGGTTTTGGAATGGGTGACGGCACCCATTCACTGCAGAGGATCCATTGGTGAACAAGTGATGAAATGCAAAATTTCTCCAAATCTGATGAAGAAACAAACTCATCTACATCTAGGGTGGGTTGAGCGAGTGGCGCTGAGCGTATTGAGCGAGCGGAGCGGAATCTTCAGAAAGGCGCTCTGAGCTCTTAAGGAAATATTACCACTCCGCTCCCCGCTCTGCTCATGCTCCGCTCCGCTCACATGCTCTGGTGGGTACACTTATCAAATTTTCTTTGCGGTATTGGTAAGGACTGTTACAAAGTTTCATCCCAAGGAAAAAAAAGGAAATTTTAAGAGTTTGAAGAGGCAAATTCCCAAAAAAGTAGCAATATTTCAATGAAAAATATCTGCATCTTTCACCCACAATCCATCTTAAAAAGCATATGTTATGCTATTGACAAAGTGAAAATGCATTGCAAAAAAAATAAAGGTTTGTGAAATTCTCCAGCCTGTTTCACAATTGGCCTTTTACCAATAAAACAGTATGCACAAACACGTCAAAAAAAAAAAAAAAACCCCACAAATAAATAAAATAAGATTTGTCCTATTAGTTTTGTGTATTGCATGAAAAATTTGCCCATTTCTGCACATAATTTTGTGTATATCGCAAATGCTATGTCTTTCGCATCACACATATCCCCAAAAATGTAGAAATGGCGAGAATAATGAGGCCACAGAAACTTGTCAATTTCCATTGTCACAAACAAGCTTCCTTCATATGCAAATGAAGCTCATTTAAAGATATGCTGATTTTACAAATGTTGGCACTATTTTTCGCAATTAATTATGTAAGGAAAACAGACAATGAATTGAATTTTATCAGTACAGTTCCAATGTAGTATTGTAGAGTTTGCATGCACTCAAAACCTGCCTGCAAATTGCATTCTGCAGGTTGTTTTGCTGTTATTTACGCCATTACCTAGTTTGCATAATTCCTTTATTGAATCGGGAGCTAAATGAATACAGTAAGAGCATTCAAATAAATGAACAGAAGTCATTCTACTTCAACAAGAATCAGTGATTCACGGCATTACAAATTACTGTAGCTTTTGGCAATGCAACAAAATTGAGCAGATTTCAACTTCATGCGATGCTCTTTACTATTCTATACTACTCTATTCAGACGTGTCTTTGTGTTACTTGGAAAAATTAACAATGTAGAGGAGACCATTGGAAAAATGACAAAGAAATGTCCAATTTGCACAAACAATTTTGATTTAGTTTTTATGTAGCTGGCAAACGGATGGATGTCTTTATGGTGGAAAAGCTTTGTATATCATTCCGACTTCCAGCATCTATGATATTTTCTACATTCACAATGAGAAATGTGACAAACACCCAATAATATCACAGCAATTCAACAGAGTCAGAATAGACAATGAACTGTAACAAAAATTAAGCGTTAGCGTTAGTTCTGGCAGGTCACGTGAGTCAAGCTTGCATCAGCTGATTCTCAGCTGATCACATCTACCTATAGGAATACGACACCTATCGTGGCATTCCT
>NW_015546478.1:223104-225884 GCF_001515605.1 Sinocyclocheilus anshuiensis | reverse complement strand
CTATAGGAATACGACACCGATCGCGGCATTCCTATATAAGCTCTATTCAGTATTATTCAGCAGCTTTTCAGCTTGCTCCGGAGCAAATTACCCTCCTCCATCCCCAGCTCCTCCTTTCGCCACAGTCAGGACTTGGCTTTCTGATATTCCTTGCTAATCAAACTCCTTTATCTTGAATAAAGTGTTACACTTACTGTAAATATCATTAAGTACATTAATGATATCTGCCTTGTTCTGTTCTGTTAACCCTAGGGGGTTTATTATTGCTGCTCTCCCTGCTCATTCATGACAGGCTGCATGGATGGGCAGGAAGGTTTTTGCCCAGAACGGAACCATACCGCCAAACCAAACTTTATGCTAAGTATCTATCATTTTGACGATAGTGGTCCTGACAGAAATGCATATTTGTTTGACAAAACATGAGCTAATTTTGCCTCTAGGAATGACTAAAAATACAATTGTACCCCCCGTCACCCAAGTTCATCAAAATCTCAAAAGCTCGCTCATTTGTATGGCAGGCATGCCACTGCAAGAAACCATTATCTTGAATTGCGTTCTTACTGTCTTGCATCTTAAGCCTGTGGAAAAATAATCAAAAGTCTCACTTCTGGGAATCTCAAATAACAAAAATCATATTAAAGAAGTCAAAGGTACTGGTACTTTGATACTAAGTTGATGGTATATTTAAAAACATGCCACATAATAAGTGGTTTTGAAGATTACCAATTGAAAGTCATATAAAAACCAACCATTTTGATCCGAACCTATTCTAATCAGTATTTTGGATTTGGCTCTCTGATAATGCATCCCTCTGGAAGCCACAGTATTTGTTCAGCAGCTAGTGAGGGAAACGGACATTAATATTTTACCTGCATCCCTGAAAATCCTCAGGTGACAGTTGTAAAATCTCCCTGGATCCCATTCGTGAGCAAGCTTTCTGTCAGCGAATCAACAAGGCTCACTTTGCTGCTGCTGCAATCCTTCAATAAAAGCATGTTTATCTCATATGTCTTCTTCACATTGTTTTTATCTCGCAAGGAAGGTTTCTTTGTCATTTTAGGACACCCTCACATTCTCCTCGGGCATGAATGCAGCCGTTTTTATTGGCGGTTCTCAGTGTTGTTAAATGTCACAACCTCTCTCGATTGTCCTCTATGGTTTCTAAAGCTTTCAGTCTTCTAATGTTTCAATGTCTTGCTACACTCTTAAAAATAAAGGTTCTTTATTGGCATCCAGGGTTCAAGAACCTTTAACAATAAATGTTCCAAAAGGAAGTTTTCATAGTGATGCCATAGATCCATTTTTGGTTCCCCAAAGAACCTTTCAGTGAACAGTTCTTGAAAGATTTTTTTTTCTTATTGTGAAGAACATTTTAATATTCTAAAGAACCATTTTATACTATAAAGAACCTTTTGTGGAATCTTAAAAATAAAGGTTCTTTAGGAGGAGAGAGAGAGAGAGTTATTTTCAGAACTGTTCACTAAAAGGTTCTTCGGAGAACCCAAAAATGGTTATTCTATGGGATCACTGAAAAACCTCCCTTTTGGAACCTTTATTTTTAAGAGTGTAGATGTTAAAGGTTCTTCATGGAACCATCAATGTCAATAAAGAACCTTTGTTTTTTAAGAGTGTGGAACCTTTCCATTCCACAGCAAGTGGTTTATAGTGTAAAAAAGGTTTATTTGATTTTTTTTTTAAATGTTCTTCACACTAAGAAAAAAAGTAGTTCATCTAAGAACTGTTTTTTGAAAGGTTTTTCCTGTTTTGTTTATTGAAAGGTTCTTCAGGCAACCCAAAATGGTTCTTCTATGACAACAAAGCAAAACCCTTTTGGAAACTTTATTTTTAAGAGTGTGGAGAGACATTGGCAGTTATAACAACAAACATGTCTTTCCAAATGCTTGCACGTTAAACACCACTTACCTAAACGAATTTCACTGACTAATTACCAGTGTCAACGTGGCCTTATGTGTATAGAAGATCAAAAACAGAGCCATGAGGAAGGAAATGCTTTGTTGGCGAAGATGAAAGCCAACTGTGGTCTAGTTATTATTCTGTCACGCCAGGTTACGCAGTTTGTGCCCTTTCGATTGACATGTTTGTTATTTGAGCTCTGAGTGATGGGGAAGGGGTTGGACGATGCTTTGGGTTGCCAGTCTGAAGACTGGATGAACTGACGTAGGCAGTGATTTGTGTCATTCACCCACTGTGCACTGCTTCGATCAGTTTGCGGTTGGTTTCTGAACCCCTCTGGCTAAGTCGCGGAAAGATCGTAACTACTAATCAGTCCCAACATGTCCCTCGCTGTCTCGAATGGGCATTTGTTCTGAAGGTTCTCATCATTTTGAACCATTTTTTGTCTGTTGCCATTTTTTTTTTAACATTCTCTTTATTGTTTTTCGTAAAGAGAGAGAACAAAACAAAACAAAACTGTACCTAGATCCAAATTACAACACTGCAGGAACATCACACCTTTTATAATAAAAATGAAATTCGAATACCCTTCCCAGTTTCTTTTTCAAAAAAAAAAAGGGGGGGCTGTCACAAATGTTTCAAAGTGGAAACAACACCTTGTCAAAAAATAAAAAAAATAGTCTATAAAGCATCCCCAAGTGTCATAGAACTTATAAGCTTTATATTTTATAGAAAACCTAATTCTTTCTAATTGAAGGTATTGCATGACCTCTCTTATCCAAGTGAAATGGGTCGGGGGGGGGGGGGGGTTTGTTTCCAATTAAGAAAAATAAGACTTCGGGCAATAAGCATCACAAATATAATCA
>NW_015546478.1:195193-222015 GCF_001515605.1 Sinocyclocheilus anshuiensis | reverse complement strand
CTATAGGAATACGACACCGATCGCGGCATTCCTATATAAGCTCTATTCAGTATTATTCAGCAGCTTTTCAGCTTGCTCCGGAGCAAATTACCCTCCTCCATCCCCAGCTCCTCCTTTCGCCACAGTCAGGACTTGGCTTTCTGATATTCCTTGCTAATCAAACTCCTTTATCTTGAATAAAGTGTTACACTTACTGTAAATATCATTAAGTACATTAATGATATCTGCCTTGTTCTGTTCTGTTAACCCTAGGGGGTTTATTATTGCTGCTCTCCCTGCTCATTCATGACAGGCTGCATGGATGGGCAGGAAGGTTTTTGCCCAGAACGGAACCATACCGCCAAACCAAACTTTATGCTAAGTATCTATCATTTTGACGATAGTGGTCCTGACAGAAATGCATATTTGTTTGACAAAACATGAGCTAATTTTGCCTCTAGGAATGACTAAAAATACAATTGTACCCCCCGTCACCCAAGTTCATCAAAATCTCAAAAGCTCGCTCATTTGTATGGCAGGCATGCCACTGCAAGAAACCATTATCTTGAATTGCGTTCTTACTGTCTTGCATCTTAAGCCTGTGGAAAAATAATCAAAAGTCTCACTTCTGGGAATCTCAAATAACAAAAATCATATTAAAGAAGTCAAAGGTACTGGTACTTTGATACTAAGTTGATGGTATATTTAAAAACATGCCACATAATAAGTGGTTTTGAAGATTACCAATTGAAAGTCATATAAAAACCAACCATTTTGATCCGAACCTATTCTAATCAGTATTTTGGATTTGGCTCTCTGATAATGCATCCCTCTGGAAGCCACAGTATTTGTTCAGCAGCTAGTGAGGGAAACGGACATTAATATTTTACCTGCATCCCTGAAAATCCTCAGGTGACAGTTGTAAAATCTCCCTGGATCCCATTCGTGAGCAAGCTTTCTGTCAGCGAATCAACAAGGCTCACTTTGCTGCTGCTGCAATCCTTCAATAAAAGCATGTTTATCTCATATGTCTTCTTCACATTGTTTTTATCTCGCAAGGAAGGTTTCTTTGTCATTTTAGGACACCCTCACATTCTCCTCGGGCATGAATGCAGCCGTTTTTATTGGCGGTTCTCAGTGTTGTTAAATGTCACAACCTCTCTCGATTGTCCTCTATGGTTTCTAAAGCTTTCAGTCTTCTAATGTTTCAATGTCTTGCTACACTCTTAAAAATAAAGGTTCTTTATTGGCATCCAGGGTTCAAGAACCTTTAACAATAAATGTTCCAAAAGGAAGTTTTCATAGTGATGCCATAGATCCATTTTTGGTTCCCCAAAGAACCTTTCAGTGAACAGTTCTTGAAAGATTTTTTTTTCTTATTGTGAAGAACATTTTAATATTCTAAAGAACCATTTTATACTATAAAGAACCTTTTGTGGAATCTTAAAAATAAAGGTTCTTTAGGAGGAGAGAGAGAGAGAGTTATTTTCAGAACTGTTCACTAAAAGGTTCTTCGGAGAACCCAAAAATGGTTATTCTATGGGATCACTGAAAAACCTCCCTTTTGGAACCTTTATTTTTAAGAGTGTAGATGTTAAAGGTTCTTCATGGAACCATCAATGTCAATAAAGAACCTTTGTTTTTTAAGAGTGTGGAACCTTTCCATTCCACAGCAAGTGGTTTATAGTGTAAAAAAGGTTTATTTGATTTTTTTTTAAATGTTCTTCACACTAAGAAAAAAAGTAGTTCATCTAAGAACTGTTTTTTGAAAGGTTTTTCCTGTTTTGTTTATTGAAAGGTTCTTCAGGCAACCCAAAATGGTTCTTCTATGACAACAAAGCAAAACCCTTTTGGAAACTTTATTTTTAAGAGTGTGGAGAGACATTGGCAGTTATAACAACAAACATGTCTTTCCAAATGCTTGCACGTTAAACACCACTTACCTAAACGAATTTCACTGACTAATTACCAGTGTCAACGTGGCCTTATGTGTATAGAAGATCAAAAACAGAGCCATGAGGAAGGAAATGCTTTGTTGGCGAAGATGAAAGCCAACTGTGGTCTAGTTATTATTCTGTCACGCCAGGTTACGCAGTTTGTGCCCTTTCGATTGACATGTTTGTTATTTGAGCTCTGAGTGATGGGGAAGGGGTTGGACGATGCTTTGGGTTGCCAGTCTGAAGACTGGATGAACTGACGTAGGCAGTGATTTGTGTCATTCACCCACTGTGCACTGCTTCGATCAGTTTGCGGTTGGTTTCTGAACCCCTCTGGCTAAGTCGCGGAAAGATCGTAACTACTAATCAGTCCCAACATGTCCCTCGCTGTCTCGAATGGGCATTTGTTCTGAAGGTTCTCATCATTTTGAACCATTTTTTGTCTGTTGCCATTTTTTTTTTAACATTCTCTTTATTGTTTTTCGTAAAGAGAGAGAACAAAACAAAACAAAACTGTACCTAGATCCAAATTACAACACTGCAGGAACATCACACCTTTTATAATAAAAATGAAATTCGAATACCCTTCCCAGTTTCTTTTTCAAAAAAAAAAAGGGGGGGCTGTCACAAATGTTTCAAAGTGGAAACAACACCTTGTCAAAAAATAAAAAAAATAGTCTATAAAGCATCCCCAAGTGTCATAGAACTTATAAGCTTTATATTTTATAGAAAACCTAATTCTTTCTAATTGAAGGTATTGCATGACCTCTCTTATCCAAGTGAAATGGGTCGGGGGGGGGGAGGGGTATGTCTAGCACATATTGAGGAAAAGTGAACCAGTTTTTGTGCGTCATCCCACTGGTCTTCTGTAATATTTATTCCCAGATCTTCCTGCCATGCTTCACGTAGATATTCCAGTGATACGTTACATTCAAGTTGTGAGAGTTTCTTCAAAATAACCGATATGCCACCTTTAAAAAATGGGTTATTCAAGAACAGTGAGTCCATTGGTGAGTCTGGTGGTTCCTTGGGGAATGAAGGAAAATTATTTTTGATAAAGTTACGTATTTGCAAGTATCTGAAAAATTGGGACTTCGGCAGATTAAAACTCTGTTGTAATTGTTGAAATGAGGAAAAATATCCATCTATGAACAAGTCTTTGAGTAAACAAATTCCACTTTCAGACCAGTTACGAAATGATACATCTGATATGGATGGAGGAAATGAATGATTAGCAGTTAATGGAGCCTGAGTAGAGCATGCATGTCATTTATAATGTTTTCTTATTTGAGACCATATCTTAAAAGAATGAGTTACTACAGGGTTTATTATCTTAAATGAAGGAGGAGAAGACAGAGTTGAAAAAATTAGTCCCGGCCAAGAGGAGGGGGAGCATGATTGGTTTTCTATCTCAGTCCAGTCAGCCAAAGGATCATAAAATGCAAATGAAAGGGCTCGTATGTTACATCACCAATAATACAACTGGAAATTAGGTAGACCCATACCACCCATAGATTTAGGTTTCTGTAAATACGTCTTCGATAATACGAGTTCGTATTCTAAATACTAGTTTTATTATTCCAAATGAACTGAGAGACCATCTTAAAGAATGCCTTATTAATAAAAAAAAAGGAATACACTGAAATAGAAATAAAAATGTAGGTAAAATATTAATTTTGATAATATTAATGCAACCTGCTACGGAAATTAGTAAGTTATTCAATTTTTTAAAACTTTGCAAGGTCTGATCATATATCTTCAAAAAATTGTCTTTAAATAATGCAGAGAGGGTTTTAGTCATATTGACCCCTAAATATTTAAAAGTCTGAAACTTTAACCCTTTGGGGTCGACAAACGCGGATACGCGTTTTGTGGCATCTTCTCCTGATAACACCGAAAAGAACTTAAATTACACTTTCAGTTTTGATCTTACAGATAAGAGCAATACATCAATCGAATCTGTAAATGGTCTACTTTTATTTGTATACACACATAATAACAACAAAACTTTGTGCATTTATAAAATAAAGAAAACAAACAGGGTGCGCTGTCTGCCGCCTTGGTCTGCGTGATCTTTATTTAGAAACGCGTCATTAAAATGAACTGTAACTCAGCAAATACTCAACAAAGAGACATGAGAGATATATCTATAGAAAGCTTGACATGTCTACTTTGAAACTAAGCAAGTCTTATCGAAAGCAAATATTCTTTGATAAAGTAATCCATATGAAACCAACGCGATGTCCAGTCTTTCACGTCTCCTTTCATTATATCTAATGTGACCACGCATTAGATATACTCAAGGGTGAGAGTAGGATGGTCGGTGTGTTTGCATGGTTAATTGTAAATAATACACTTTTAGAAAGATAACCTGAAATAACACCAAACTCCTTTAAAATTTACATAATAGCAGGTATAGATATAGAGGGGTCAGAGATATATAGTAGTAAGTCATCAGCATACAGAGACACTTTATGTTCCTTCCCTCTTCTAGTTATCCCTCTGTAAGTATTGGAAGCACGTAAGGTGATGGCTAAGGGTTCTATGGCAAGCGCGAACAAAAGAGGGGAGAGAGGACATCCTTGTCTAGTGGAGCGACTAAGTGGGAAATAATTAGAAGTAGTACCATTTGTTTGCACTGGAGCTTGAGGCTTTGCATAGAGTAATTTAATCAAAGAAATAAATTAAGGCCAAATCCAAACTTCGATAGGGTGGAAAAAAGATAATACCACTCCACCCTATTGACAGCTTTGCCATTTGTCATTTATTTTAATTTATCTCTGATCGCTTACAGGCCTGGCTATGTTTTCCAAAAGCATTGTAAGGCTAAGTAGATCGGAGAGACCATTGGTGCCAATTTTGGCAAAGTAAGTAATTTTGAACTTACAGAGTCTGATAAAAATGACCAAAAATAGAGGCTTCCATCCACTCTTCCCAAATGGTGTCACTTGCTTTAAGCAAGATAAAATGTACAAAATTACTAATAATGAAATATGGATTTAATTCAATTTTCATATTGCTCCTAGCTGACAGTGAATTATATCTGGCTGGTAATAAAAGGAAGCATTCGCTCACAAGGAATGTACACATAATGCTTGCTTGCGTTTTCAAAAGTTCAGCTATTTTTAACTTGATAATCTCAAAAATAAAGATGCTTGATAAAGGTTCATTATTGGAATCTATGGTTACATAAAGAACCTTCAACATCCATGGAATTTCCATTGCACAAAAGTTTCTTTATAGTGGAAAAAGGGTCTTTAGATTATTAAAATGTTCTTCAAACTGATCACAGAACGGTTATTTGGGGGATTTAAAATGATTTTTCTATGGCATTGCTTTTGGAACCTTTATTTTTTAAGAGAATGATCATTTTTGGTTCTCCAACAAACTTTATAATAGTCTAACAAACCTCTTTTTTTCACAATAAAGAACCTCTGTGCAATGGAAAATGTCAATGCGTAAGGTTCTTTGTGGAACCGCAGATGACAAGAATAATTATTTGTAGAGTTTCTTAAAATATGCCACTTATTGGGAGAAAAGTGGAAAGGCAGTAAGAATATCACAAATTGTATACAAATATAAAGAATGCATATAAAAAAACCGTGCAAGGTCTTGTGCAACAGTGATTTTTCCACAGTTAAGGGGCATTCTAACTCGGTTACATGGTTAAAATCGCTGTAATCCAGTAATGTACATTTTAATTGCATAATTGCATAAAATATTAAGCCTATTTAGGAAAAAAACGATATTGTATAAATTATTTTTACATACCCCACTGGCAAATAGTTATTAAATATAATGACATCACTTTAATAGAATTATGCAAAAATGAAAAAGAACAAAATGTGTAGGCTAAGAAAAATAAACTTGTTACTTTACTTTTGATTTGACTTTCTTACGCAATTTTTTTTAGCAAATTTAGTGATTTAAAGATGTTTTGATATTTTACTGGGAAACAAGACAAAAATACAGATTAGAAAATGTTTTGCAGTGATCTTTTCACCATCTCCTATCAAGGGCAACATTCCCAGAACATTCTGGCACTGAGTAGCATCTGGCATTCACCTCTGCATCCTTCCCCTTTTGTGCCATTTTCCCCTGACGCTGAGCAACTGGAAGCGCTCCAGTTTTTTTTTTTTCTTTTTCCTTTTTCCCCCGCTCCCTCCTCAGGACCTGTGACTCAGACACCATTCTCCAGGGTCGGCTGGCTGCTGCTGTAAATCAGTCTTAACAATACAACCAGTCTAGAGAACAACACGCGTCATAATCTCAGGTCATTGGTTCCATGGGACGATCACAAAAAATAGTTTGACAGAAGATACATCCAAACCTGATCATTTCCTGTTTCATTCTGAATAATCATCAAGACAGTTTACTGTTGAAAAGAAAAATAAACTAAATGTTAAATGAGGTTACTGTTAAATAAGGAGAATTTAGTCTGTAAGGACTGGTTTCTTTAGGCATAAATGATAATACTCTATATATTTTTATATTTTATGAAGTGTGATGTTCCACTATTATCTTAGGGTGCTTAATTAATAGAGCCCACACCCAATTTTCTATAGCGCTTTTTTATGCAAATGTTGATATGCTGAATCAAATATGCTGCACTTACAAAAAAAAAAAAAAAAAAGGGTTTAAGAAACAATTTTCACTTCAACAATTGATTTAGGAAAATTATGTTTACTCACCAACTGCTAGTAAATTACACAAATAATAAAAAAGAAATGCTAAGTAACATGAAATAGTTCTGTTCTTTTTTTTTTGTTAAAATCAAAACTCAATAAAGCAGTTCTGAAATGTTCATGTAAAAGATGAAATTGTGAAGTAAAAAAGACTGAAATAGTATTTTCTTGCATTTTCTTGCTTTTCTTTATATTATTTATAACTTTATTTTATTATTTTTTTTTTTTATAGTGTGGATAACACAAGGATGCAAATATAATTTCTAACATGTGCATTAAAACAAGTAAACAAACAAACAAATAAATAAATAGAATTAAAATTAAAAAGTCATGTTTTCCCCAGTGCCTGCAACTTCCATTTCTATTTTGTGCCAATGTTCCCAAATTGGGATGAGAAAATCTTTATTCACAATTTGTTTTTGTGAAAACTTTTTTTTTTTTTGTGCAAATTAAATCCAATAACCTCTCAAGTCGTAACTATAAATTAAAGGGAACTTTCATACAGAATGCATTTTTGGTTTGAAAAACATGAGACGCGGGCAGTGGAATGAGGAAAAACACTTCAAAATATGTGTGTGTGTGTGTGTGTGTGTCTCTGTTTTCCATTTAATTAAACTTATTTTAACTCGAGTGCCACATTTATGAAAAAGACATGAGAAGCGAGTGTACAAAAAAAAATAAAAAATTTGAAAAAGTAGCGCAGTGGAATGGAAAAACACAGTCTGTGTGAACCAGCCCCCAGAACTAGTAAGAAAATAAAATCCACCCGAACTCTAAACTAGAGATCTGCGCGGGACTATTTTTTTAGTCCAGCTCCTGCTCGCTCCCGCAAGGTTATATTCCGCACCCACCTGCTCCCGCTATATATTCACTCTTTGTTCACCCGCTGTCCGCTTAGAATAATTTTCTTCCCGACCCGACCGTTCCCACTAAATTTAGATCTCGTTCACAATCTCACACTTAAATTTCCGCTACTGAAAGAAAGAGAGATAGGCTAACAAATAAAAGTGTAGTCTGTACAAAATTGTGTTATTTTATTCGTCTTGTCAAGTCTTGAATTTATTGACTTTGACTTGAATTTATATGAATTATCTTAAGACACAACATTTGTTTAATATTTTATGCAACACAGTAGAAAAAAAAAGTGTCAGAGAAAATAAAAATGTTGTACAAAAAATTGTATTTCTTATTTTTATTCGTCTTATCAGGATACAATTCGTTTAACATTTACAACACAAAAAGTGTTGCAGAGAGAAAAAAAAATGTAGGTTGTATAAAAATAGCCTATTAGCTATTTTTATTTGTCTTGTCAAAATACAAAATTCGTTTGACATTTTTCTGTTAACAGTATAAGTGTCGCAGAGAAAAATAAATAAATAAGACATCTGTCATTTAAAATTATAGGCTAAGAAAAATATAAACAAAACCGAGTTGAACGTCCTTCAAGGTCCACACTTTGCTTATTCTGCTCTGTCACTCATGGACAACCTGCTGTCAGGCAATCATCGCAATCACTCACGTCAGCACAGTCACCTCTTCCGACACACACCAGATTCCAATCACCCGAATTCTGATCACCTGCACCTGCATCACCAATTAAGCCCGCTATATCTTCTCACTCCACTCAGCATTCCAGTGTCCGGTCTACCGTTCACTACCTGAACATTGCCAGACTCCTTACATGCTTTACTAACTGTTGTTTCCTTACCTCCAGAAGTCAATTCAGTCTCCGCTATTCCGATTCTCCTCAGCCCCGGTTCATCTCCAGGATTCCTACTACTATCATAACCCAGATTACCAAGAAGCTAAAATACCCAGAACTCTCTCATATCTCTCTTACTCACCTGCCTTCGATCCTGACCATCACAGCATTGACAATAAACCCCTCTGTTTACCTGAACTCCTCTTGTCTCTTGCCTGTTTGTGACACCTGCCTGTTCTGTCTGAGGGCTGTATATTTAGGCTACCACCAGTACAGCCAGCTCTGAGCATCGTTATGCACATGCTGCGCACATACCCTGCAAATAAAACGTGTGACATGCGCACAGTACGTGCATAACAGTCCGAGTGCAGGCTGTACCGGTGGTCAATAAGAATAAAGCACAGATATGCTGTTCTGAATGGACGTCGGGAACGGGATATTGTTAGACTGCCTGCTCCCGTTCAAATTACACCGACCATTACCGCGTTTTATTCGGGATTTTAATCCCGCAGCGCAAAAAATCTGGTCGGGTCGCGGGAATGCAGACCTCTACCCTAAACCTTACAAAAAATATAAAAAGTTACAAAAGTTTTCATACTTTTTTTGTACTAGCCAAGTATACAATAACATTTAACAATGCTATCTGTAATTAATTATTATGGGTACAGACTGAAAGTTACTTCAATCTAATATGAACAACCCTAAGTATCAGCAATAATGTCTTAGCAAGCCCCATTAATTATGTATGTTACTTTTATTGATACAAGATTACTACATATCCTGTTCTTAAATCAAATTGCTACACAGCCTATATGCACCTTAAATTTCATGCTCCAGATATCAATATGAATCACTGACATCTCATTCATTTTCAGTCCACAGTGACTTTTTTTTCCACAATGCATGCTCCGCCCCGTCCCGTTTAAATTACCCAATTATGTTTAATTTGGCAATCTCTTTGAAATTTGTACAGAAACATTCCCATGCTTGTTTTCAGACATCTAGGTTGAGCTATCAGACATGGCTCAGTGCTTTTCAAAAGCATGACTGACTGTGTTTGTGTCTCTCTGGATTGATCTGCTTAATGTTTTATTTTGTGTTTTGTCACTCTTGTCTTCAGCACAATAAAACAAACAGGCATAGACTAAACACGGCATTCAACGGGACAAAACACAGCTTTGAAATAGAAACAGGCTTTTAAGTTGAGAAGGAACCCCCTTTTAAACCCACCTCACACGTTTGCTCCCCCAGGAGCTTGTGGCTTATTTACTTTGTTTGTGCTGCGTTCACTCTCCATCTTTTGCCTCCTCTTTCAATTTTTAATGCTATAGATGATAGGTGTTTCTCCTCCGGAGTGATGCAACTGCCTGATCACACAGAATGTATAATTGAAATGCCCCTCGTGCCAAAAATGCAGACGACAAAAACACACAACCAACGAAGGATGATTGTGGGGATTTGGGAAAGCGTATCCATAACCGGAACTGTGATGCAAAAGATTTAGAGGCTAAGTTCTGTTTTGCTTGACTACGTGGTGCATTTTTCATTTTGCAGCACAAAGCAGTGCATTTAAGATCAAGCAGAAGGCTCTGCCAATCAGCTGCAGCAGCAGTGAAATGAATGGACAAAAAGGTAAGGGCTAATCCTACTCCAGCTTTGCCTTGCAGCAAATGAGATGGGTGTATGTTATATCACATAATTAATATTCATGAGACCAGCCGATTAGGTTTAAAATTGATCTCCTCCACTTTTTTTTGTTTAAAAATTATTATACACCTACGCACCTTTGTGAAAAAGTAGTACACTTTAAGATACTTAAAAGAGAGTACTTATAAATAATACTAATATATATATATATATATATATATATAAACACATACATACACTATATATATATATATATATATATACATATGAGACAATATTTAAGGTTTACAGACACTCAGCTGAATGCTAATTGCAATTAGATGAAAATGTATGCATGCATAATGTAAATATTTGTTTAAATACAATTAGCTGAAATATACACAAAACATATTTAAGATTTTTAAATACTCAACTGAATGTTAATTGCAGTTAAATTAACATTTATTAGTTTTAAATTATTATTTTATAATATAAAAAAAGCTGAACTTTTGTGCTTTTTGACCCACTTAAATAGGACTTAAAGACATCTTTACATGTAATTTCATAATTACTTCTACTGTTTTCGAACTTTGGTTAAAACAATAATTTATGGTAAACTAAAATATACTTTAATGTAATTTCTATTCAAATGTGAATGTCATGTCTTACATATTTGCAAAATGTTGTATATATTTATAAAATATATTAACTTTAAATTAAATATCACATACACTACAGATAAAAGAGTCAACACATCAAAATAAGTGTACTTCATTAAATTATGGCAAAATATTAAATCAATGATTTAAAATGTACTTTAAAGTAATAAATTGAATTTGACTACATTACAAATTGCACTTTTAAAAGTGTTAAGAATCATGAAAGTGTCACTCTTTAATAAAACTTTTATTTGATTAATATTACATTGTTTGAAAGTACAGTTTTGTGTTGTTGTTTTTTTATAGACTTTTAAGGTTCAAAGTACACTATAAGTGTACATTCAACAAAAGTGTTTCTTTTTAACAAGGGTAGCTTTATATATAAAAAAAAACCCTCCAAACTGAAAATACCTCAAGCACCCCAACATTAAAAACATGGAAAAAAGAAATATTCGCTATTTCGATCTTTGAGGACCTCAGGCCCGCTGTACTGGGCATTTCTGCAAAAACCAAAGCTGGAAATATAGAAACTGTCAGTAACTTTGCAACCGCTGAGAGCTGCCAAGAAGCTTCTTCCAAATCTCTTCCATCATCAACTGAACTTATGAAGAAAAGGCCATCAGTACATCTAACACACACGGTTCCCAACCAGCCCGTCAGCGCCAAACCAAAGGACAGCTGTGGGTCACTTCTGACCTTTTGTCTTCTCCCATAGTGCAGTTTGGTGACATTTTTCTTGCAATCCCAGAAAAAAAAATACATACTAGGGTTGGGCGATGTCTACCAAATTGGCATCGGACGATGTCTACAGTGAAACATCATGATGGACGATGACATCGGGGAGCGGGGCGGGGTTAGGGGTGTGCCCAAAGCGTGAAACAAATAACGCGTTATACGGAGCCACTAAAAAAGGAATCACGATGTCAGCTTAACATTGACATCGTCGATCGGCCCAACCCTAATACATACTGATATATACAGTATATATATTTATATATATATATATGTGAAATTAATATCAATCTGGAATAAGGTCTCAAAACAACAGGGGAAATGGCTTTTTACAACCCAATTTACTTCCCAAAAGTGATGTATTTCCAAATAAAATTGGGATGTTCAGGGAAAATGGGTAGGGTGGGACCTGATTTATCAATCGGGAATTGGTTGGAATGTAAAAAGTTGGCCAGTTGATTGAAGGAAAATGTTCTAGGTTGAAAAACCTGCACCAATTAATAATTTACAATAACAGGAACGTGTATTAAAGTAAATTAATTTGGATGTCATGTTGACCTCAAAGTACTACATGCGAAATTTTTCTTCCAAGCTTTAACGTCAAGAAACATGCAAACACCCTGTTCTTGCAAAACCAAAGACCTGCCTGAACAAAACAAACCTCGGCAAAGCATAAGCTGGACATATGTTCTTAGCGCCTGCTTAATCTTGCCTTTGTGAGGCAAGACCTCAAGCGGTCTTTCAAGCAGCTCACCCACCCTCGAGCGCTTCGAATTAATATTCCACTGGCCATATTTCCATTTGTTAGGGCACAAAATCTCTGACTACCCACACAGCTCGAGGGACTCTGGGAGAGCTGGAAAGGTCATATCCCATACGTGAGAAGCAGCCATGAACACTTCACAATTAAAAAAATCTACTAGACTGCTAAGAACTAATAATAGCAAATATATATTCCATTGTTGATACCGCAGCTTGCAAAGTGCGAAAAATGAAAGCGCTTCCAATCCATGCATGAAAATTAACCTTTTATTACCAAGAAAGAGCAAACATAAAATTAAACACTGCAAAAATCTTGTTAATCAGCATTTGTGTGTGTGTGTGTGTGTGTGTGTGTGTGTGTTATTTTCCAGTATAAACATCCTAAATATCTTATACGGTTTTACGTTGCAAGTAAATGTATCTTGATTTAAGACTTGTTTTCAAAGAATGTATCTTGAATTAAGTTTATGTCAGCTTTTTACAGCACAGTGGATTTGAACAGAACTGTCTAATCTTTTTTTTTAAGGCTGTTTAGGTTTTTTAATCGAAAAACTGAAAAATACTGATTAAGAGAACCCATTTTTGCAATGCACAACCCTGTCAGCCTAGCACTTTAGCAGCACTTTTGTTACTTTTAATATGCCATTACAACTTCAGCTCCAGAGCAATAAATATTGCCTTGAAAGGCACTGTTCCTCCCAGTCTCCCAGCATGCACCTTGACATCAGTGCCATTAGGAGCTCATAGATTTGTCCTTAAGAATGTCTGACAGGCTAATCTATTTTAGAGCCTCTTTTACAGGTCTGTTCGGAGGGAATCCAACTGAGGAATCCACATCACTTGATGAAGTGAAAGTTTAGAGACAAGAGCATTGCAAGTAAGAGGGGCACTTCGGCCATCCATTACCTAGTAATGGACTGAGAGAAAAGTAAGAACTGCACACTAATGGAAGATGGGGGTTGATTTCCTGTTGGATCGCATCCATAAATTGAAGTGATTGGCTGTTGATGTGGACAGAGGGTCAATTTATACATATTCAGATCAACCGTCTATCAATACTTTCATAATTATACAACTACGAAGACAGTTACAATAAAGTAAAAAAAGGCTTGACATGAATTTAAAAATTTTCTTATTTAATTTTTTTATGCTAATGTTCTTTCAGGCCTTGACACTTATTTGTTTTTGTTTTTTTTTTCTCCCCAAGGAGCACAAGTGCTCCTAAGTTGAAAAATTAAGGAGAGTAATAATAATAATAATGATAATAATAATAATAATAATAATAATAATAATAATAATGTGTTTTTCCTAAAAATGATTAAAGGAGACATTTACAAGCATAATAATTTAAATTATAATATATAAAATACACATTTTTTAAATATTCCTCCAAACTGCATTTAATAAATTAGATTAGTGCATTCTGATAAGCTATATATCTATATTCACTACATGATGTCTGCACGCTGTTTACACAAATCCCCAGTGAAGTCAATTCATCAATTTTGTATGAACTGTCGATGAGCATCAGCTCAGTGCAGTGCAAAGAGCGTTTCATTTCCTGAGGTTTTTTTTTTCTTCTTCACAATCAAGGAAAAAAAAAAACATGCACCAACGATAATGCATTAGTGATGCAACAAACAACTTTCCCTCTGTTTTAAACCATTTGTATTTGAAAAAAACAAGAACAACCATTTAAATTTTGGGGTTAAATAAAACATAGCTCACAAAGGCATTAACGTTGCACACAACATCGCAGATGGCTAAACTTGGGGAAGACTTGATCTCATGGGATAGTTGGCTTGTAAGCTAGCATAAAATGCTAAAAGAAAGATCTCACGGGATCGTTGCCTTGTAAGCTAGCATAGAATGCTAAAAGAAAATGTGGTCTCTTTAGCTGCTTCTGAATTATTCAGAGCTAATCTGTTTTGGACTGCGCCATTGCTCTACAACACTAATACTCAACTGAAACAACATGCTTTCAGTAAAAAAAAGCTTCAAATTGAGCTAAATTAATTGGTTTTCTCAAGGAAGAAAGCAGACTGGGGATTTTAAAATGGAAAAGACATTAGTCAAAATTAATGTCTAACACCGAACGCGAACACTTTTGTAGCACCAATTTAGTCATGGACGCAAAAAAAAAAAAGTGTATTAAAATACTTAGTCCTCAGGCATTGCTAGATATGAAACTACAAGAGTTCAGGCTCATGTTGGATTTCAAAAGGCTAAATCTGACTGGTTCTTGACAACAAATGGTCTGTAAACAAGAAGAAAATATAAACCGCTCATAATTTAACTCTCATCTTCTCATATCGACTACAGATTAAAGCATCTGTGGAATAAAAGCAGACTGTGGAGGGAAAAAAGTCAACTGGCTACTGGGGAAACTCCCATGGCGCATTGCTCATGTTTTAAAAATTCTGTTTGAGGAAGCCAGCGAGACTGAAGCTTGTCTTTGGGCCTCAGCTTGTGGTATTAATGTAGGATTTGCGGTTCCTCTGTTCCAGCAATGTATCTGGCTTTTAAAGTCATGGAGATCAGCCTGGGCTGTACTGTGGAACCTGCAGTTTAAAGCACTTGCCCAGGCCGCAGGTATTCGAGTATGCTGCGCAGCACACCTGAATACATTTGCTACTTCAAAAAAAAGCATGCATGCATGGCTCATAGTTTCGTGTTCAGAGGGCTGGAGGTGGATTGGAGTCGTTAAGCTGTTGAAGATTGATCGTGAACAAACTATGTTGCATATTGAAGTCATGAGTTGATGATTAACACATTGACAATTCATGGGATAAATGAGGAGTATAACCTCACACGTTCCACCCTAATCACTTTTCATGAGGTATAGCCAACAGCAGTTTGAGTGGCAAAAACATTTGGCTAAGGTAGCATAAGCAGCAGACTGCTGTTGGCTATACCTTAACCTTTTAATAATTAGTAAGGTAGTTGTTTATTTAGGTATGGGGTAGGATTAGGGATGTATATATTGTATAGAATATGCGCTTTATGTACTAATAAACATAATAGGCATGCTAATAAGCAACTAGTTAAAAGTGAGAATTTTTCCATATGTAAAAGTATTGCAGATTTTAGCGTTAACATGATGCTAAGCTAAAAATGTGATACTCTAATGTTCTCTGACTTCGCCTGTTATTTTTTTAAAGTCTTCAAGTGTTGTAAGCCATGAACCAAACCAGTTGCCTATGAGGTGAAACACATATTTTACTTTTATTGCAAAATATGCATGTATATACAAATATTTAAGCAGTCTGAGAGCTGTAACAAATTATCAGTCATGTTTCATTTAAATTCAACAGAAGCATATCGATGAACAATCTTGTAGCCCACAGTAGATCTGCCTTCAAAGTTACCTTTAAAAAGTCAAATCATGGAGAAAATAAATGGAGTTTTCACTTCCGGGGCCTGACTATTGCACCTTGTTCTTTTCACTCATTTTTACATGATGGGATTTCCTTTTACCCACCACATGCAAATCTACCTTAGAGTTTTGCCAAAACAAAGTATTTTAGGGCTGACAATTTTGCAGTGATACCCTAACATTCTGCATACATAAACAGCTTAGTAGGTTTTAGAAAGGAACTGCAGATGTTCTGCACCAAAATCTTGATACATAGATCTCATTACTCTGATATAAAATTACTCATACCATGATATAAGATTTTGCTCATATTGCCCACCCCTACAGTGACGGTTCTCTAGCAGAGCAGACAGATGCCCATTAAGTGCCAAGTGATTGGAAAACAAATAAAAAAAAACACACACCCACTGCACAAACTTGTCTACAAGTCAATTGCACTGTGTATCCATGCAATGCTACTTTAATCATTAATCAACCGTTCAGTTTACAACCATCAAACAAGCCCTTAACTGAACCCCTATTGATCAGGGCGGAGCTCCTGTGACAATTTTGGCAAAGGTCGAGTCACACCTCATTAGTCCATCACTATCCACCGTTTGAGCCTCTGCTGTCTATTTCAGAGATGGAATGGGAAAAAATCTGTTCATTCCCAGTGGATCCTTCTCTCTTTTTCAGGCATTTCAGCTTCCAATGTACTAGCTCACAAAATAGGGCATAGTGGCACAGAATTCCCTGCATGTACAATTTGTGGGCCACTGGTGCTGATGGAGAAAGGTAGAGTTCTGGGAGGGGGATGAATAATGTATTGGCGAAAGGCTTCGCTGTGTGAAAAGCTCTTGTTGATATGTTGGCGCTGTGTTCATCGCCTGAGAAGAACAGGGGGAGAGACATCTTAATAACAGCTTTCCCCATTCAACTCGAGACTCCATAGGGCACCAAATTGTTACCTGAGCCCAAGTCGAGTCTATGTGACTGACTTGCTAATAGCCATCTGCCTCTACTTTCCTTTGATCCGGTGCTATTATGAGACTTAAGCCTGAAATCAACCAAGCAATTACAACCCAGAAACAAAGGGCAACTGTCTACAGACGCACTAAGGAATAGCAAGGTCTTTCCAGGGTCTAATTCACAGCAGTGCACTTTCATGTCCTAGTTTGCAACTCTCGGGCTAATCTCTGCGGTTTGTGGGAGATTGAGAGGAACCGAACCTACCACTTTCCAAGGAGAATTTAAGGCAAGACAACTGTGAAATTAAAGTGACGACCACTTCCACTGGGGATGACACTTATTGCTGAATTGATTCATTCCAAGCAGGGAACTTTTTCAATCTTGGTCCACTTAGTCCATCTCTTAAAAGTAATCTAGGATAGTGACACCCACACTAATGAGTTCCCAAGTTAATGATTAAGACAAATATCAACAAATATCGATCACATTCCATGAAGACATGTCTGGAGGCAAAGAATAAAACTTGTCATTTAGCATCGATTAAGATTCTAAGAGCTGGAGGCCACAAGCATTTATCATCGGATGTTCAGGTTCTCCTAGATCCTGCGGCTGCAGAGAAGAGAAAGTTAAGAAACTAGGATGTTTTTTCTGACATCTGAGTTCCACAAAATCTTACTCTAGTGCACTTTAGGGATAGAAAACATGTCAGAGATGACTATGTTGACAGTTGTTTGGTATAACGATGAATTTCAGGGAGAAGGTATGGTTCATTTTATCATCTGGGCCTTGCAGAGTTGTAAACAACATCAAGAAGTTTGAATTCAGATATATTTGGTCTAAAATAAGCTCAATAATGAATGCACTGCTATACTTGTAATGATCTTGGATCATTTTATGCTGCTCGTAACATTACAAATGACCCCGCAGATGTTTAATTTGCAACTAAAAGAATACGATACCACAATTCATGTTGCCAGAAGTGACAGTGTAGCACCAACACTTAAATGTACACCCACCTCATTAATGTTTAGTCCACGGCCTCAATTTCTGTCAACACTTTCACTATTGTAGTCATTATGTGACAGCAGTCTTGCCAAATGAGATGCTGTGCTTCCTGAATGGCATATTTACACTGATACAGCCAGAGATAATTATTCTGTTCGAAAACATAGAAAGCTGCTTTACTGCCTACATAAGCAGCTGCCTAGTAAGATGACATATTTGGAACACTCTGCATATACAGTATCTTTGCATGAGAGACTTGTTCCTGCAGCTCAAACAGAATAGTATGGTGCTAGCAACACCAAGATAATGGGTTTGACTCCCGAGGAATGCATCAACTGATAAAATGTTAATGTAAATGTAAGTCGCTTCGGATAAAAGCATCTGCCAAATGCATAAATGTAATCAACTTACGGTTGATTCCAGTAGAGTTTGTCATTAGCATGTTGCTAAGCTAACAGTGTTATAGCACAAAACACATAACACATGCCTATGATGCTGTCTAGGCAAATTTTGAAACAGAATCTTTGTCTCTTTCAGAATGACCCAATCCTGGATATGATTATTATCTCAAAAGCAATGAAATTATACAAACACACTGCCATTTTGAAGTCACCGATTGATCAATGACTTCTGACAGAGTCCTATCATCTCCAGAGCCTCTCCATGTTCACTGTGGCTAGAATCCTTAATAAAGATGAAAACATTGTCTGTGACACCGCAGTTGACGGATCAAAGGTTCTGACCTGATTCTTCTGAGTCTGGACAGCTGCAAGTGATCGTTTTCATAGCTGCAGTTCGGATATTATCCTGCTAAGCCTTCAAAGGAATTTGAAGATGTAGACGATGATGATAGAGAGATTCAAATAACCCAATTTCTTTCCCCTTGTTCCCTGAGCTGATCTAAAATGTGCAAGAAAGTAGGAATCACAACTAAAATCAAAGCAGTTGTCTTACCTAACGTTGGCATCAGGAACTTGCAGAATAGGATACTTAATGATCTCATTACACATTGATAAAACTGCAGTGGACAGAGGCTAATTAACGGTAATTGCAAGACTGTTGCTATTAGTGATGTACTGAAATGACAATTCCTGCCTAAAACCTGCAATATAGGGCTGCGGATAAGGGGTATATTTTAGCCTCTCACTGCCTGTATAATGCATTGGGCAGACAGGTGAATGGTACAGTCACGCTCACTGTCTGTTTGAATTTCTCTATGCGCGTGTCTCAGCTGTAAACACTGTCTAATAACTAGACCCTGCACCTAGAAATGTCATAGCAACCCTAGCAGCCACATAGCAAAATTATAATAATAACTGCTCAGAACGCCTTAGTAGCCTCACAACAACACCCTGCAGCTAACAATACCTTAGCAACCTTACAGAACACCCAAGCAGCCACATAACAAAATGTTGACAACCACTCTGAACATCTTAGCAACTTTATAGCAACACCCTGACAATGGCTTAGCAAAAACCCATTATACCTTAGAAATTGAACAACACCATCCTTACACCAAAACACTCAGAACACCATAAGAATCTCATAGCGACAGTCATAACTACTCTAAACCAAATCACATCCTCGGCAGGATCTGTTGAAATTTTGATGAGAGATCAGACAACACTTGAAGTCACTTCTTTGCCGTATTAAAGACAGGTTAGCCCTTGGGATGTCCTGAATTTTATTGGATGCACAGAAAATCAATGGACAAATTCTAGTCGACGTAAAGTACTAGATGATGTGCAAAATGTGAAAATGTGTGATCAGTCAAGTCAGCTGTGAAAAAGCTATAAGAACCTAGAAATTATTGTGAAAATATATTGGTACAATATCTTTATTCCAAACCTAAGAACATTTTAAAACACAAAAGACTAAGTGCTCTCTTTTTTTTAGAATACTAAATTGCTAAATTTCATATTAGAGGTAAAATGATACTAATATCACTACAATATTCTAGAAAATGAAACAAGAATCTGCATAAAATGTGTATAAGTATTCTCATCTATCAATGCTAACAACCACTCAGAATATCTTAGCAACTGCACAGAAACATCCTAACAACCACTCAGAAAACACTCTGAAGCTAGCAATGCCTTAACAACCACCCAGAACTTCCTAGCAACCAAATACTAAAATGGTATCAAGCACTCAGAACATCTTAACAATCTTACAATAACACCCTGCTGCTAGCAATGCCTTAGCAACAACCCACAACTTCCTAGAAGCCACATAGCAAAATGCTAACGATCAACCGGAACACCTAAGCAACTGCAGAACAACATCCTAACAACCACTCAGAACATCTAACAATCTTATTGCAATACCCTGCAGCTAGCATTGCCTTAGCAATTACTCACACCTCCTTAGCAACCACATATCAAAATGCTAACAATCACACAGAACACCTTAACAACTGTGCATCAGTGCACTCACAACCACTCAGAAAACATAACAACTGCAAAGCAAGATCCTAACAACCACTCAGAACGTCTTAATCTCATAACAACACCCTACAGCTTGCAATGCCTTAGCAACCACCCAGACCTCCCTAGCAACCACTGATTTTTTTTTAATCACACAGAACACCTTAGAAACTATACAATGTGTTAACAGTCACTCAGAACATCTTAACAATCTAATAACAACACCCTGCTGCTAGCATTGCCTTAGCAACCACCCAGAACTCCCTAGCAACCACTCAGAACAACTTAGCGACTGCAAATAAATAAATACATAAATAAATAAAGTCAACAATGAAAAAGGTGGTGTTAAATTTTATTAAAGGGGTCATATGATGCTTTTTTAATCTCTTTGGTTTTGAGACTTTAGTCTTTGCAACTTCAGTGATCTTATCTATTCACGAACAGCTTGTAACACTCCAAAGAGAAAGGAAAACTTGAAATCGCATCATATGACCCCTTTAATCTTCATTGATTTGTATGCATGATTAGTCATTCAAACAGCTGTCCATTTCTTTCATGAAGACTGCGCCAATGTATCCTTAATGCATTCCATGAAACATCCAGACCACTGCAACACTCAATACAGCATCCCGAGGGCATTCAATATGTGTCTTTTTGGAAATGCTCTCAGGTGCATCTTCTCCTCTAGTGGACATAAGTTCAGTGAGCACATTTAATTTGAATCAAACGTAGCCCATTAAAGTCTTAATGTCAGTGGTTATGCACACACATACAAACATACTGTAGCTGAGGATAATGAAGTCGAAGCCTTTCCACATCATACAGCGTTGGGTTCGCAACCATATGAAAAAGTGTTTCCTTCGTCTCCCACAGGATAAGCGCTGTGCCACTTGGGCACCAAAGCAATAAGAGTGATAAACTCATACAGGATAATCAAATACGCAAATTAGTATCATTAATAAATGTCTCCACTCTTCAAATCCTGAGTGGACTGTAAATCACTTCATAAATAAAAATTAATGAACAAGCCGGGGTGGTTGGCAAATCTGGCATGCAAAGAGAAGATGACAAATACCTGAAGGTAGGTGTGGACGTAGGTGTTTCGTTTGGTTTAATTTCAAAATAGTCTGCAAAAATACTCGCACGAAGGAGAAGTGAAAAACGACTTGTGATGAAGTGAGAAATGTTGCTAATCTGAGCTCCACCGCACTGTCAGAAGAGATAAATTCCACCTCCCTGCTAAATTGGACAGTAAGCCCAATTAACAGAATTTGCTGAGTGCTGAAAAGTCTCTGAGGTTGTGTGAATCCAGAATCCATATCTGCTACAATATAAAGATAGTTACTTTTATAATTTGATAGTTTTCTATATGACATTTTGTATTTTTAATTCAAACTTCTTATTTGACATAGCAGGTTATAAGATTAGCCTTTACCAAGCATTTATCCTGTTGTGTTCCATGAATGAGACTCAATGTCCCTATCAGTAAAAGTACAGTAAAAGAACATTCATTATCCGCCTAAATTTGTGGCCATAAAGTAACCACAGCAAAACACCCTGCCAAACAGCTCTGAGCAATGTTGGTTTTGCCAACATACATTCTGAGCCAAAATCTATCATAAGTCTTTCCCTCTAGCACTTGAGGCACTTTACACTCAAAATCCTGTGCTTTTTAAAAATAATTACACAATACATTTAGCCAAAACATCACAACATGCTTAATCGCCCCTCCAATCTCACAGGAAAATGTAAGTATTTAATGAGGTAGCGATTTTGTATGAATTTGCACGATGTCGTATGGAGCCCTGCACATGACACCGGAAAAAAAAAAAAATAATGCATTCAAAAAAAAAAAAAACAACCATTAACACATGTTAGACTGCACCCCATGAACACAATCAAGCCTAGAAAAATACCACTGAACCCACCCCTTTAAGAAAATAAGGATGAAGTCGAAAAAGGAAAGTCCTTGAAAGATTACTTTTGAATAACTGACAAATAATTCTGATTCAAGCTGAATGACTCAAGCTGACAAATCATTCATAATAAAACTAGAAATTTGTATATTATATATTGCATGCGCAAATATGGTCAGTTTTCAGTTTTGTACAAATTGGTGTATATATCATTTGTTAATACGACAATACATTTGTTTTTGGTTTGATGAGTCTTTAAGGTAACCAAGCTCATTATTAAACAAAAATCAGTGCGATGACTCTGTGAGGTGAAGAACCGCTTTGGCTGTTTCAATTCATCCCAGATCCTACCAAACAGACGCGAGCACTGCGAACGACTGATTTTGTGAACCAGTTCCACCAATTCATTCAAAAATACAAGAGAACAATTTGTTTACAAATCAACCAGCCCTACAAGACTTCTCATACTTTTCTTAAGAAGTGTGAAACAATCATGAGGTTATTTTGTTGACATACCACAGGCTCCATTAAGCAACCCCAATTACTCATCATGTCAGGTTACACCTTACCATCTAATTTGTTCCCTAAAAGGTACAAGTCAAGTTCCAGTAATTATCTTCACTCACTAATGAGGGAGACATCTGGAATGAATCTTCTTTCCTTGGGGCACATCACACTTTGTTTTGCAAGACATTTGTGTGAAAAGTGTCCCAGAGGCACAACATCCCCACCATTAACAGACAATTGTGTTATTTACATATTCATTTATTTGAAAGGTGAACTTCTTGTTGGGGGAAACACTGCAAATTGATGGTTTGAAGCTGTCTCAAGCAATCAACTTTGTATTGCAGAGATGAATGAATAAAGCAACCCAAACATTTCTCACTGAATAAGACTTGTTTTTAAAAAATATAATCTGTAAACACTGATGAAACTGACAGGTTGTCATTAGTACAACCAAAATAAGTCTCTTAACAACTATTTTGTTTACTCATGCAGAGACTGCTTTGAGTTTTTCAGGACTTTATCTTCAAAGACTTCTTGTTTATTGTTTTGTCTGACTCACCTGCTTCTCTGGAAATCTGCATGAAGGCCTCTACTCCTTTCTCGCCGTAGCTTCCCTCCGAGGCCACCGTAGACACGTAGTTCCAACCCATCGATTTCACTATGTCCACCATGGCCTGCGCCTGGAAGGAGTCGGGAGGTACGACGCGAGAGAAGAAATCGTACCGGCGGTCATCGCTCAGCTCTGGAGCGGTGGAGGCGTAGCTGATCTGCGGAATCTGAAACCAGACGAAAATAAGGTGGTTAGATTGACTGTCGCTGCGGTTGCTAAACTGAGTTGGCCCGATTTTTATTTCCTTCATTTCTTGTAATGGAAAATGATGGAGTGTTTCCCACCGTGATTCCGTATTGAATGTCAATTACTCAAACTTTCATAGGCAATTGTATCTGCCACCTGTCTCTTTGACACTGTCATAATATGAATGCTGGTCTACTGTGGGTTTTTGCAGTGAAACTTATATCAAATGGACACTGAGACAAGGCTGCGCTGACTTTGGATCCCGCTCTACTGACGTAAGTGACACTTACTTAAATGAGCTAATGTAACACTACTGTCTTTTTTTTTGTTTTTCCTCAAATATAAATTTTATTGAATAGAATGTCATTTTTTCTTAAATGTATGGTTGTTGAGTGTCACTGTAATTTGTGTGTTCAATGTTGAGCTGGGTTAAAACGTTTGGTAGGAAACAAAGTTGGTAACAATTTTTCTTGAAGCCTTTATGTATAACACATATATTATAGAAATATTATGATTAAATTTGGTTACAACTATTTATGAAAAGATACATTATCAATATATTTTCAAAAGTAATTGTAAACAAAGTTAAATGTATCATAATATTTGCAGATTCCTTGTTACATCTAAAATGTTAAACTTTCTAAAGGTATAACAATTAATTAATAAATAAATAAATATATACATATATTATCATAAATTATATTATAATAAATATAGAGATAGAGAGAACATTCAATGCACTATAATGTGCATTATAACAAAGTTAATGCATTAAAAATACTTTTATAATGCATTATATATAAAGGCTAGTGTTACCAAAAAGTTTACTTAGCATTACACAATAAATTATTTTCACATACAATATAAAATATACAAATAATATTAAACACACAAACAAATAAATACATTGTAAACTCATTTAAACTAATTGATGCAAAAAAAAAAATAGACCTGAATCTCAATGTTAAGATAGACGTATTAAAAAATATATTCTTCTTGGCAACAATGTCTGATGAGAATGATGATTCTTCCAGTTAAAAAAAAAAAAAGCATTTAACAGCAATTACATTAATACTGAAACATATTGAATACATCACAATACTGTATCTATATGCATTTTTAGCAATGTCCCCCAGCCCTAATCCTCCATGACTATATGGTAAAACAAAACGACCAATCCGCTGCAGTTTGGCATATACATAATCAAAATTTGGTGTCTGGCAGATATCAGAAACTTCCACATCACCCACCAGCTGTGTCGGTGCAAGCCGCAGCACTACATTTATCATCTTGGACAAGCTGCATAATATACTCATTGTTTTTTAGTTATGTAATGAAACAGCGAGTGCTGCATTTAAGTCATTCACCTCAGAATAGGTCATGCTGAGAATATACACAAACACTAAAACGGTCACTTAACACCGTTTAGCATAAAATAGTACCGATTCTACTCCCATGTCCTCCTAATGTACAGTCAAGGATGACTTCAACTCTGAAATTTGACGAGTCAACCTCTCAGAAATGATGAACTATCTCCTGGAACAAAGCTTGTTATGAAGTTATGAAAATGTCCTTGGCTGAGGCATCAGACCCCAGATGATCAGATGATCACGGCCAACAACATTCAGGCTATTTTCCAGTGTGTTCAATAACCACTTGTTTTGAGTCAAATTGCAGTATTACAGGGGACCTGAATATGTAAATGTCTTCACACAATTTCAGATAAGCTAATCTGCAGCAGTCCTCACTAGCAAGCTATCAATATCCCACATTATCCACCAAAGCCCAGGCATGTTTTCTATTTTCTGACAAATGCTTTGTCACATCTTCTGCGTTAGAAGTCTTGCACTCAAATTCTGAGCAATACACAGTTATATTATCAAGGCATGCAAAAGCATGCTGTGCCCAGGCTTCATATGACATTTTTTTTCTCTGTTTAATCAATAAACACAGTAAAGTAACGTTGAAATGACCCTCAATAGGCTAGTGAACAAAAATAAAAAGTTATGTTAATTTAAAGTACATATCTGGGGGAAAACACATCAACATTACAAGGGGAAGTTGATGGGACACTTGGAGAAAAACAGATCCACTTTTTGCCCCCTGCAACTGGTGGGTGAACTGAAAAAATAAACTGTCCATGAATAATGATTACGGACCATGAAACGGTATTAAAAAGGTGACTTTGCGAATATTTGTTTAAATCATACGATAAGTTAGCTCCTAGTACACACAAACACCATCCTAAACACTCAACGCTCTAGCAGGCTTCTAAGAAATTCAACATATCTTTTGAAAACTTCAAAATAAGTTTGACTTAACTTGCGCTCAGGGCTTTTTTTTTTTTTTTTTCAATTATCTTCAAGCTTTTTCTCCATTTGACACAGGTCTGGGATCTTTGACCAAGTCAGGCCAGATTAATTCTTCTGAAAGTTTATTCCTTTCTCTGAAGAAGGCTTCCTGCTCGACAGCCAGCAAAGTTTAGCCAAACTTTTTTTTTTTCAATTAGCCTTTTGATCTCACTTGATTTAATGGCGAGCTAAGCTTTTCCATTAAATAATTTGTTAAGTAAGAACATATATAAGGGACAGAAACATGGGGATGGGTGTGAGAACTGTGTGCTTTTGAGAGAAAAACACCAGCGTATTTAGTGGTACATAAGCTGAATAAACAAAAGTAATGTTCATGTTGCACTGAGAACGGTAGTCTTGCATTGAAAGCCGTTTTGAACAGTGCAAAGAGTCCTAAAACTCTTTTGCAAGATGTCAGTTTCTTTGCTAATTATTTCTCCTGGCACACAACTATGTTGGCTCTTACAGCGTGAATGCAATTTTTGGAAATCTCAGAACATTTTGGAAAGAAAATGCAGAACAAAGCATATTTATGCACTGAATATAAAATTTTAATTTTGTTATTGCAATGAAGAAAGAAAATGCAGCAGGGAATGGACAAAGAGTTATGGGGAAAAGAGGGAGGAATGGAAGCTAATGTGATTAGGTTGGTTTAAACTTTTCTTGTCCCCGGCTCAAGGAGTCAGAGAGCTCATGCTAACTGCTAAGCTACAAACAGAATCAAACAACACAAACAGAGACCCAATAAATGTATAGTATCTAAAATCAATGATATTTACCACCAGTAATAAAGAAAATCTTTTTTTTTTACTTCCCCCTTAAAATATTTAAAAATCCTTGAAACAAGATCAATTTACTTTAGAAGCAACACTACATAAAATATTAAGACTTGTTTTCAGAGAATGTCTCTAATACAAGAACATTTGACAGTTTTTACCATGTTTAAAGTATAAACAAGTAAAAATCACAATTATTTTGAGTTGGAAGCCATGGAAAATGTAAAAGTTGTGGAAACCTAACCCTAACCCTAAGTCAGAATATGTGGGAAAAGTATTACTTTCTGTAAGCCATCCTGAGACACTACCCAATTTCATGAAATCAACATATATATATATATATATATATATACAGTAAATTTAACAGTACTACCATCACCAGCTGAAGCAATTACAGGTTGCCTCTTTCAACTCAAGTCAAGGTCCTGAAGCAAGAACTCGCCTTTCAAGCTTTCCAATTCAAATAATTTCTTCCAGAAAGAGTTTCTTCCACCCGCAGCAAGCTTTGACTATCCGCACCTTGAGGAGTCTGAAGGAACAGATCTCAAAGCCCCAAATCAGGGTATAACAGAGATCGGCTTGAGGTGAGACTTAGAGTTTCAAAAGCAACACCCCTTCTCATTCCTCCATCTTTCTTGT
>NW_015546478.1:190525-193973 GCF_001515605.1 Sinocyclocheilus anshuiensis | reverse complement strand
TTGTCTTTCACACTCTTTCACAGACATGCACATAATATCAAGGCCCTGGATCATAGCTTTAACCCTTGTAAGCTGTCAACTGTGTATTTATGTGTCTGTGTGGATGACAGGAAGGGTCGTGATGAACATTGTTCGGCTTAGAAATGGTGCCCCATTATCGAACTCCATTATCTTGTCTATCAGGGTGACTGATCTGAAGGTGGCGGATACTGTGTCCACAGAATCCAGGGGCCTGTCTTGTGTCAAGTCAGGAGGTGTAAGAATAAGGTGTCCAGTCGGGCTATCCGTCAGGTGAAGGTGTCTTTTATTCAGCCACACAAACAGAACCCGAAGAATCTTGTGGCATCTTGTGGCCTTCTCATTCTGAAGTGATTACTGGTGTCACGGTAGAAATTGGTGCCTAAAGCAGGATTGCCAGTGTGACGATCAGATAATTCTGGGACTGAGAAACTTGGAGGCATGTTTAACTGATGCATTTTGGTTTAATTGTCCCTCCCAAAAGAGAGAAAAAAAATTTTGTTTGTACATTCGGTGTATGCCAAAGCAGGCAAGCATTTACAAAATCCATTTTGTTTTCAAGACACTTGAGTCTTATTATCGCACCTAAATAGCTTCATACCATCTTGCGCCTCACACTTTGTGCTTATCTTCCAATGTGATTCTCCTTTCTGAATTACGATCAAACCCCTCCGAAAGTATTCAGTCCATAAATAAAGGTGCTGCGCAATCTGTATTTGAAGAACCATATTGAGAAGAGCTTCTTTAAATAAATGTCTGGACCAAGCTACCAGAAGCCAAGCAGCATCTCTCACCATAATTTTATTTTTTTATTTTTTATTGCTATCATTATTATCTATAGCTGCCTTGCGAGCTAGTAAACACCTCTCCAGGGTTGTCACACATCCAAACAAACATCCTCATAAGTCAACATTTGGCATTCAAAACAACCTGAAGGGTTTTTTTTCCACCTGCCAGTGCTTAATGCGGTCATGACCCTGGAGTCTTCTGCCTGGGCCAAAGACAGATGAGTTTCAGGATAATAGATCTGCCTTATGACCGCTGGGGGTCATTTTTTGCATCCACTCAAAAGGTCAGGTGTGTTGACAGCACTCATAAAAAGAAACAGACGAGGTATTTGACAATGGACTGACCCGGCATTGATCGGAGGTGGAGTGCCTCTGCCTGAGTGAAATGGAGAATCACTGCAGACCGAGGCTACAGCATTGGACGTGTGACATAGTGGATGACATTTCCAGTGACATTTTCTCCCCCTCCATTTTCCACCCAACATGAGCAGAACTGGTGACATTAAGTTTTATGGTGGTTGAGAACTTATAGTACCATTAGAAGGTAGCCCCTTCTAAAGTAGCACCATTAGAAGGGTAAGTTTGTAACTGGATAGAGATCAAGATGAGATTGTCATGTCATTCCAAACTTGTGACTGTTCCGGTGAACTTGAAAGGAGATGTTTACTCTTTTCCACTCAACAAAAGGCTGTCAAGTTCCAAAAAGGCAAAAAAGCACCATAAAACTACCATAAATGTCAATTTGTGCACAATATTTCAAGTTTTCTGAAGCTTATGGGAACTTTGTGTGAGGAACAGACCAGAATTTTAGCCATAATTCACTGGAATAATGTACACAAACCAATGCTGAACCAACCAAGTGCAAATTAAATTTATATCGACGACTTTTATGGAGTTTTTATCCTTTTTAGAGCTTACAGCTTGACAGGAGATATACTTTTACTGTATGGAAAGAGTAATATGAACATTCTTCAGAATTTCTCATTTTATGTTGAGAATTTAGAATTTATACTGGTTAGAATGACTTGAAGTTAAGTAAACGGTTTTGGGACTGAGTAAATGGCTATCCCTGGTGAAATGCTTTCGGCAACACAATGGCATTGTTCACCCTGATGGTGTCCGTTTACATCACATGGTACGTTGTTGACCATGCCATTAACATTAAAGCTATCACCTGAAGTAATTACACCATCAACCACCCATTTCAGTAGACTTTCACACAAGGAATCTACCAACTGGCCTGAGGCCGACAAACAGGCCCCACCGAAAGCTGGGGATTACCTGCATACGCCTGAACTTTAATTGCAGGGCTTTGGATTCCCAAGTCAGCTCAACCCTTGACCCTTAATTAGAAGGACTAGATAAATCACAGAGAAACTCTTGGGCTTCTGAAGGCTGGGGGAAGTGAACAGCCTTGACCATCATGTACCGCAGCTGTGCCTCGTGACTCAGGTCTCTGACGAATGTCTATGTCAACAAATCTTGAAATAAAACAACAAATGTAACTACCATGCCACATGCTGGCATCTCTAATGTTCTAATATGTGGACCAGAATGAGTCAAGCTGAGGAAATCAAATTAATATGCGGCGTGTGCCGTTGATGTGAAGTTCATTTGCCTGGTTCTTAGCGGCGGCGGATTTTAATCACTCTGACCCGCTGCACAGAGGTGCAGCAAATCACTGATTTAATTACAAGTGCACATTCTTCCATGCCTGCTGCTGACTGTTGACTGAAAGAATAGCGGCACGGGTTCAATTCCTTGACACGTTTTATATGGCATGGACAATGGTGCATGGCCGTCCCTAGGGTGAAGTAGAGGGGAGCGAAACATCATAATGTCAATAATCACTGCGCTCTGGAAGACCTACAGAATTTATTTTCCCGCCTTTGTTAATGTTAACGTTGTTACACTAACTCTCTTACAGGGAGTTAACCCTACAAAGCACACTCGAATGGCATAATTCATCACATGTGAGTGTACTGTCATGTAGTAGATTATTCCTGTTTAATCAGGTGGTTTAATTTGTCTGTTCTACAAGTCTCGGGAAACCAGTGAAGAGATCCGCAAGTAAATTTGGAGAAAATCGTCATTGTTTAACAACATCCTAAAGAATAATCCTTTGTCTCACCAACAGAATGACTAAAAGAGTGTCTCACTCCCTACATCTCGTAATAAGGAGTCCATTGTGGATGTGGATATCGAACGGTGCTGCAGGGGAAAAAGCTTAACAATTAGGTCAACAAGAAAGGTATGAATCTTTCTCTAATTAAAGGCTGCAGTACAATAAGCTACAACAATGCTACAGTGCATGTATGTCAGAAAAACCCAAACACTCAAAATGACTGAGACCTCAAAGACTTCTGATTGGCTAAACAATAGCGGCTAGAAAACAGACTCACTTTCGCTGCATACAGAGTTAAGGTTTTCACTGAGATGTTGTGGTTTCTCAGAACAACTATATGTCAGGTAGTAGGGACATTTTATGCATACTATTCATTAAAAAAAAATCACTGGTAAATTGTCTTATTTTTTTCTAAAGGTTTTGAATACATCATGCTTCACTTTTCATTAAAGCATATTTGTAAAGCTCAGGTTTGTTTATTTTATTTTTTTTAAAGTAAGAATAATACACTGGTTAT
>NW_015546478.1:188073-189466 GCF_001515605.1 Sinocyclocheilus anshuiensis | reverse complement strand
CTAATACCACTGCTGAACCGTACACAAACACGCTCTGATCCTACTGCACAAGGAGAAAAATATAATTCCCTCTAAAACAATGTTTACTTGCTCACAGCATTTGTTTACGATGAACTGATAGAATTGTCACAGTATCCTGGTATTAAAGTGCCCCTATTATGCCTTTTCGAATTTATTTTCCCGCCTTTGTTAATGTTAACGTTGTTACACTAACTCTCTTACAGGGAGTTAACCCTACAAAGCACACTCGAATGGCATAATTCATCACATGTGAGTGTACTGTCATGTAGTAGATTATTCCTGTTTAATCAGGTGGTTTAATTTGTCTGTTCTACAAGTCTCGGGAAACCAGTGAAGAGATCCGCAAGTAAATTTGGAGAAAATCGTCATTGTTTAACAACATCCTAAAGAATAATCCTTTGTCTCACCAACAGAATGACTAAAAGAGTGTCTCACTCCCTACATCTCGTAATAAGGAGTCCATTGTGGATGTGGATATCGAACGGTGCTGCAGGGGAAAAAGCTTAACAATTAGGTCAACAAGAAAGGTATGAATCTTTCTCTAATTAAAGGCTGCAGTACAATAAGCTACAACAATGCTACAGTGCATGTATGTCAGAAAAACCCAAACACTCAAAATGACTGAGACCTCAAAGACTTCTGATTGGCTAAACAATAGCGGCTAGAAAACAGGCTCACTTTCGCTGCATACAGAGTTAAGGGTTTTCACTGAGATGTTGTGGTTTCTCAGAACAACTATATGTCAGGTAGTAGGGACATTTTATGCATACTATTCATTAAAAAAAAATCACTGGTAAATTGTCTTATTTTTTTCTAAAGGTTTTGAATACATCATGCTTCACTTTTCATTAAAGCATATTTGTAAAGCTCAGGTTTGTTTATTTTATTTTTTTTAAAGTAACAATAATACACTGGTTATGTAGTTATATTGGATCCTGGATACTCTTAACTACAGCAGCAAGTTCTTGCATTTTGTGACAATTGGATCATGAAAAGCCTCCAGCCAGACTAGCCTACAAAACCTCAAAAAAACGTTCACTCTCAAACATCAAAGATTCCCACTGCTAGAAACCAAAACCACATAAACTGAACAAACTCCAGACACCATATCCTAATACCACTGCTGAACCGTACACAAACACGCTCAGATCCTACTGCACAAGGAGAAAAATATAATTCCCTCTAAAGCAATGTTTACTTGCTCACAGCATTTGTTTACAATGAACTGATTGGTATTAAAGTGCCCCTATTATGCCTTTTCGAATATTACCTTTCATGCAGTGTGTCATGTAGCTGTATGTGAACATAAACCATCTGCAAAGTTGTGAAGCCGACAGTGCGCGATAAATAAAGTTGTCTATCAAAAAAAAAA
>NW_015546478.1:183139-187930 GCF_001515605.1 Sinocyclocheilus anshuiensis | reverse complement strand
AAAAAAAAAAAAAAAAAGAGTCGGCTCGCAATCGCCTAAACGAGTCGTCAGTAATTCGAATCTTATTCTGTTACAGCTCTACGTCATGAAGTAATACATTTGCATAATGTCTGCCCACGTTCTACATCGCCAACTTGCCCGCCCAAAAACAGTAAAATTTCCGTGTGGATAACATCATGTTGAGAAGACAAATTTATAATTTAATTTACATTTAATTTAGGATACAGCATCCTACGCTGTGAGAGTAAATTAGGAGGGGTTTAGAGAGGCTGATTCTTTGAACTGCTTCGCACGAGTCGTTTACGAATCATTTAGAAATGAGGTAAAATTAAATCTATTTATTTTGAGAAAACTGACGTGTTTTTTGACCTTGCATGCATGTAAACTTGTTTTAGGAGACTCATAAAACAATATTAGCAACCTTAAAAATGGCATAATAGGGGCACTTTAATTATGGATTAATTTTTCAATTAGGAAGCATGATTAGTCACAGTTCATTGACTGAGGATAAATTGTTCATGGAAGGTAACAAATTATAAAATCTTTTTGGCACAACATTGGAAAACTGCATTTTCTTTACTTTTTTTGATGTAAATGTGTACTGTGTAGACATTTTCTAACTGTAAGAACAGTGAAGTCCTGTAAGTGGAAGCTAGCCAATGATAACATAGGTAATTTACATATATAAGTCTTAAAGACACGGTAGCCTGATTAATTACACCATTTCTACACCAGAAATTAGATATTTAGATACTTAAGCACTTAATTTTGGTAATGTTGGGTCCAAATTCTCTGAAACGCCTTTGGAGACGGCTTATGGTAGAGAAATTAACATTCAATTCACGGGCAACAGCTCTGGTGGACATTCCTGCAGTCAGCATGCCAATTGCACGCTCCCTCAAAACTTGCGACATCTGTGGCATTGTGCTGTGTGATAAAACTGCACATTTTAGAGTGGCCTTTTATTGTGGCCAGCCTAAGGCACACCTGTGCAATAATCATGCTTTCTAATCAGCATCTTGATATGCCACACCTGTGAGGTGGATGGATTATCTCGGCAAAGGAGAAGTGCTCACTAACACAGATTAGACAGATTTGTGAACAATATTTGAGAGAAATAGGCCTTTTGTGTACATAGAAAAAGTCTTAGATCTTTGAGTTCAGCTCATGAAAAATGGGGGCAAAAACAAAAGTGTTGTGTTTATAATTTTGTTCAGTGTATAATCATTTTGTACCAAATTTATGCAACCAGACACTGTAATAGTAACTGGCACCAAGTGGAGCATCTAAATCCCAAAGCTTTTAAAAAGAGCACCGCCATTACAAACAACAGAGAATACGGCTTAAAAATATATCTTGCCGACTTCTTCAAATTGAGATCCTGTTCTATTTTGCAGGTAAGAACAGCTTACTCTGTATTTTATCGGCTGGGGATTTCAGGACCATGCAAATGAATCTATTTCTATTTAGTTCGTTTTGATCTTTATTTTTGCAGTCTGTGAACCAAGAATGTAACGTGGCTTAAAATAAGTTGCCCATTCCATCCCCAACATACACACTCGTGCACACACATGCTTCAACTACAAAGACCCTGAAATCCTAAAGCATCAGACCCACAAACATCAACGTTGCAGTTGTTTGTGTAGAGAGGTCTTTTGAAGGCTTTTGGGATCCCATAACAATATCTGCAAAACTCCATCGAGTGTCACATTTTGTAGAGTAGATTACAAACCTGATGCTGTCAGATTTTAGTAAATGTAGCCACTAGTTGTCCTAAATGTGTCAACTTAAGGAATTAAACTAGGTTGTAAACGCAATTTCATGTTGATTTTCTCAAATTGTAACAATCATGCTTTGTATTTCCCACTTACAGTAAGTCCTAAATGCAACATTCCCTGTTTACTTTCTCATAGACTGTCTGAATGCAGTGCAGTCTGTCGCTTCAAACAGAATCATGGACTCTTTCATCTTGCGTGTGCTGCAACGATAGCCTGCAGAGCCCTGCAAACAAATTAGCCTCAAGCTGCAGTTGTGGGTTGATAGTAGATGCCACAGAATATCCACCAAACTACATTTTGTTGTAATTAATTTGGGACAGAGAAGTGTGAACGGATTGAAACGGAGCGTCATTCCTTGGGGTAGAGGGACTGTGGAATTGGGGAAAGGCTGATGTGTCTGTCTTTACCCTTTTGAGTGAAAAGAAAAATGTCTTTGAGCTCATGAGGCCAATGACTGCAATACCTGAGCCTCATCTGGTGAGCGTCGATGAAGCTAAACCTTTTACCCACAGGACAACTATGTAATTGGATCGCAGTGTTGAAGGTTCTACTGTCATATTACAGTGTGTAAGATTAAACCTATTGACACCTCTTCAAAACGAATGTAAACCTTGCAAGACCGGGCCGGGGAAAGTAACTACCCAAATATTTAAGTCATTTATTAATTATTATTATTATTATTTTAATTATTATATGCATAAATTGTCCTTTTACTATTTGTTTTAAGATATACCAGTGCTAAATTCAAGTCAAAGTTGTCATTGTACACGGTTCATATGACAATGAATAACTGACAACTGACAAAGTACAAAGAAAATATTACTTTAATGCTTCTCCACAGATTATAGACAAATTAGAACTATAGTGAATATAATATTATTGCTATGAACAAAAAATATACATATGCAGAAAGAACAATAATAACAAAGGGTTATTTTAGTGTATTAATGGGTCAATGACGTGACGCCTAAATGTCTGTCCGATTGCATTTTTTTCAGTTAAAAATTGGTTTAAATGCATAAAAAGATGCCATATATATGAAGGACCTCTCCCATGTATGAACTCACTATAACTTTTCAAAAAACATTAGTTATTTAAATTTTTCTGTTATTCAAAGTGTCCAAATACCATGTGGTGCGACCGTCCGGCCATAACATTATTTTGGTAAACATCTTTGAAATTACCCTAAATTTATTCAAATTAATTGTATGCACTATTTGGCATGATTTCCAAAGTGTTATCCTGTGTAAAATTTCAAAGCATTTGTATTTATATGTCCATCATAATATAGAAACAAACTTTGTCTGGTGATTTCCATTTTATGAAATATCATGAGGTGCGACCATCAAGAAACTACCATTTTGGGACTTTTATGTTGAAATGCATTCAAAGATAGGACTTTGCATCATATACCAATTTGCTAAGGACCCATGGAAGAATCAATCAGGTTTATAAGTCTCTTTCAAATTTGGAAAAAATAACCTTTTTAACGGCTGGTATGTAGTTACCACATTTGGATATCATGTGGTATGACCTCAAAAAACAATGAATATTAAGTTATTTCTGCAAGTATTTACTTTCATTATAAATTTCATAGTGACCTTTTGTGGGAAGCTAGCTTGTTTTGTTTAGGTGGCCAATTCTGTGCTTGTAAATTTTGACTGAATTTGAAAATATCATGTGGTGCGACCACTGTAGAGTGTATTCCATTATAGATATATGTCCCAGATTGGCAGTTTTTGTGCTTTTATATTCAATTGATGGTTTATTTACATAAAATATCTTATTTTAGTATAATTTGGAATATATTTTTATGCAATTTGGGTCATTTCAGACGGTTTATGTTTAATATTTGTACAATATGAGAAAAAATGCAAAACAAATAAATAATTCAGAGCATGTAATTTTAGTTTGGTAATTATGCATTTATTAGTAATTTATTCTTTATTTATTAATAACTAGGGCTGTTAAAAAAAATTTTGAATTTCGAATATTCGTCAAATTTAAAATAAAAATCCGCATTCAAATTTTAGGTGTGCATCAGGCAGCCTTATCAGTGGTGCACGAAATGCGAAGACGATGTAAGTGTCATTGCATTTTAATGCTTTTGTTAGCCTATCCAGTTGAACCCAGATGCGGCGCTGCTATGTTGTTCATTCAAAATATTGTGGAAAAAGAGAACATCAATGCGGAGATAATGTTGTTTATGTCAAAACCGAAACCAAGCCATTCACACAGAACGCATATTTATCACATTTTCTAGGGGGACATCTATTACCGTTGCACTCACGTCCATACCTGTCAACCCTCCCATTTTTCCCAGGATTCTCCTGTATTTTACCATTCTATCCCGCTATCATCCCGTTTAAATATTTTCCCGTATTTTTAATCTTTCTATAAAAAAATTAATAAAATCCCACTGGGCGTATTTTATATGTTTGCTACATTCGTTTCCGGTAAAACTCCCGTCATTTGTATGGGCCAACCTCATATGAATAATCACGACAACAAATTCCAAGGTTGTTTTAATGGGTTAATTTTAACCCATTTGTCCCCTCAACTTGGAAACCTACAGATCCACCATGACAAACAGCGAATATATCTGTGCTGTTTAATGCATTTTAAATGTTATGTCACAGGTATATTTTTCATCTGTAAATGTTAGAAAGTCATGCAAATAAATCCATTCTGCTGTCAGGAGTGGGCGAGGCACGCGAGCGCAAGGAGCGCAAGGAGCGCATCTGCGCGCATGCACGCTAAACAGACAGTGCGCAATCGAATAGGAGGGCAATAATTCTGAGTAAAATATACATTTTGCTAAAAAAATTGTTTTTGGACATTAAATGTGTCTTTTGTAGAATTTTAAACCTACATATAAAGTGTATTTTTATGATAGCAGTGACTGTAAGTGGACTATTGTAATAGGTAAATCAAATGTAAGCTAGTAGGCTACAGTACTAATTACTAAGCTCAAATGAGTTAATGTGTGTTTCTTATAGCAGTTAAAATGTAG
>NW_015546478.1:167171-183095 GCF_001515605.1 Sinocyclocheilus anshuiensis | reverse complement strand
TTTCTAAAACAGGGTTTTTCAAACTTTTTAATCCCACCTACTCTGATGATGATTTTCATGTATTTTCCAAGTACATATAAATTGTATATTATAAATGTGTGTAAAATATTTACTTGATGTAATTAAATTACTGTCAGATGTAAAAATCCAAAGAAATACATAAAGCTACGGCTGTCAATATAATATAACAATTGTAATTAATATCAATATTTTGGAACAGTTTAGAATGAAATGGTAAAATTGTCACTAGGTCAACTAGGTTTGTGGCAAAGAAATGTTAAATTTAGTACAATTTAACTAGGTTCACAATAATTATACTCCAATTATGGACACAGTTAAATTACATTTATTTCATGGAGTATTTACATAAAAATGCTATACATGTCAAATTAGCATATATTTAGACTTTTGATAATCAGCAGTGAGAGTTTTAATGCTTGGCTTCCAAAATATAGATAAACATACAACATTGTCATAAAGGCATTTCACACAGAATTATAGTTTCAGTTGCCCTGTTTTTTCACATTTATGTCAAGATGTACTGTGCAGCGACTGCAAAGTAGCACTGCTGAATTAAAGGTCTGAATCCGATGGAGGGCAAAACTTTGATAACAGACAGGCTGTTTCTCTCTGAGAGGGACACATTTCCATTGCCAGTGGAGAGAGAGACAGCTGGTCCTGTCACTGAGCTCGGCCACCCTGCAGTAGGTGGTAAAACTCCGGAGAGGGATATCTTTTCCAGCTCAAGCTAATTACTGAGCCTGCATGTTCTCACCGGACTGTGAATGACATTTCCTACTGCTAATTACGATGATATTATAAAGATGAAATTGTGGAATATTTTAAATTTTAAGGCTGAATCACACAAAGCCTATCAAGAACAGGTTTATATTTGATAAAAAATCTATAAATTATTAAATAAAGGAAACTATATATATTTCATAAACAGAATGATTTTTAAGATCTTATGATTGTTTATAAATTGTGACATTTAAATGACAACAACAACATAATAATAATGATAATAATAATAATAATAATAATAATAATAATACAGTATTATTATTATTATTATTATTATTATTATCTGTTAGTATTATTGTAATGGACTACCATTAGTATTAGTACCAGTGCAGTAGTATAAGACTACTATTAGTAGAGTACTAGTGTAATTACAAAGTTATAGATAATAGGTAAAGTAGTTTAACACTAGTATTATTATCTTACTAGCATTAATATAGTAGAAGTATCAGTATAGCGATATAACACTAGTATTAGTACAGTGCTAGTATCAGTGTATTATTCTAGTACTAGCATCAGTGCAGTATTAGAATCAGTATAGTATTATAGCACACATATTATCACCCTACTAGTATTAGTATAGTATAGTATAGTATGGTATTGAAGGTGGAAGAGAGCGCTGGTATTCACTCCAAAATCAAAATGGCTTTTTTATAGTAACCTTCCCAACACTGAGTATGGTATAGTATAGTATAGTATAGTATAGTATATTATTAGTATAGTAGAAGTATTAGTATATTGATCTAGCACTAGTAATAGTACTGGTAGCTATATTATTCTAGCACTAGCATTAGTACAGTAATAGTATTAATATAGTGGTCCATCACTCATATCAGTACAGTACTAGTATTGTTGTACAGCACCACTATTATTGCCTTGCTAGTACTAGTTTAATAAAAGTATCAGTATAGTGATAGAACTAGTGTTAGTTCAGTGCTTGTAACAGTGTATTATTCTAGCACTAGCATCAGTGCAGTACTAGTATCAGTATACTTGTCTAGCACTAATATTAGTTATGCTAGTAAAAATATAGTAGTACATCACTAGTATTATTGTGCTACTACTATTAGCATAACTAATCAGCATAATGATCTAACACTAGACTTTGTACTGTACTAGTATAAGTAGCAAAATTATTTTAGCATTAGTGCAAATCTACTACAGCAAAACTTGTCCTGCTCGAGTATAGCAGAAGTATTATTATTATTGTGTTCTAGTACTTATGTGAGTACAGTACTTGCACAACAGCTATATTATGCTAACACTAGCATTCCTGCAGTCCTAGTATAATATATATAATATAGCACATGTATCATTACCCTACTAGTGCACAAAAGCAAAAAGAACAACTAATATTAACATTAAAATTTTATCGGGAGTGGTTATGCTGGGATGTTGTGGAGCTTAGGAGATATTACAGAACCATTTTATGTAAATTTCTTCAATGTACTGAAAAAAAAATCTATATAGATTACTTTTATGGGGGCTTTTGCGGGCGGGAGTGGGACAAAACATGAATGTCGCGGGCGGGAGCGGGACCAGATAAGATATATTTCTGCGGAAGCGGGCGGGTGCGGGACAGAATCTTGCGGGTCTCTAACGTGGAGTACATCAAAAGGGATATTTTAATGAAATCAAGGGAACCAGGAAAACACACGTAGCTCAGGAGGTAGAAATCAACATCGACGTTTAAGACCCGACAGAGAGAGACTGAACAGACTAGAACTTAAGTACACAGGGGAACGAGGATAATTAACTAAACACCGCTCGGAACAAACGAAGAACTAATCAGGGAGCAGGAACAGGAGAACCAAATAAGGGCATGGAAACACATGGGGAGCAGAACACACACAAAACACGGAACAGAGTCTGACAACTAGTATTAGTATAGCAATCTAGCACTTTCATTAGTACAATACTAGTATCAGTAGCTATATTATTCCAGCATTACTGCAGTGCTAGTACAGGTATAGTAGTATAACAATAGTATTATTACCTTACTAGGATTACTTATAGAAGTATCATTATAGTGATCAGTATAGTTGTCTAGTACTAATATTAGTACAGAATTAGTAAACATACAGTAGTATAGTATTATTACCCTAGTAGAAGTATTATTATACTGATCTAGCACTAGTATTTGTACAGCACTAGTATCAGTATATTATTCTATAACTAAAAATAAAAGAACACTGGTTCAGTGCTAGTATACGTGTAGTACTATAGCGCTAGTATTATTACCCTACTAGAATTAGTATAGCAGATGCATTATTACAGTGATCTAGCACTTGTATTAGTACAGTACTAATATCATTAGTTATAATACACAATTACCAACATTAGTACAGTACTAGTATTAATGGAGAGGTCCAGCACTAATATTAGTACAGTAGTAGTATGAGTATAGTATTATTGCTATTTTAGTAGTAGTATAGTGATGTAGCACTAGTATTAGAACAGTGCTAGCATCAGTAGCTATATTATTGTAACATCAGTACAGTACTTGTTTTAATACAGTAGTCCAGCATTAATAGTACAATACTAGGATCATTATCCACCTTATTTTTCCCGTAAGAATGGCCATGGCCATTTGTAACTTTAATGGGTCATCTCTGCTTCCAGTTATTTTTAGCTGTACAAAACAGCTTGTTTTGCTGCTTGATATTGCAAACTGGTGTTTCTTACCATATTATTTTAATGTGCTGTCTTAATTATAAACACACTGGGTTGTAGCACAAAGAATTTTACCATGTATTGCACTTTGTTATTCTTCTCATTATTTCTCTACCGTGGCTATTGAAGCGGAAGTAACACTATTGGTGCAGTCAGTGCTAGTAACAGTATATTATTTTAGCACTAGCATCAGTACACTAATAGTACTAATTTCAATACATTATCCAATAGCACTAGTATAACTATAGTAGCTCTGGACTAGTATCAGTATACAGTATGTGACCCTGGACCACAAAACCAGTCATAAGGGTCAATTTTTCAAAATTGAGATTTATACATCACCTGAAAGCTGAATAAATATGCTTTCCATTGATGTATGGTTTGATAGGATAGGACAATATTTGGCCGAGATTTGGAATCTGAGGGTGCAAAAAAATCTAAATATTGAGAAAATCGCCTTTAAAGTTGTCCAAATGATGTTCTTAGCAATGCATATTACTAATTAAAAATTAAGTTTTAATATATTTACAGTAGGAAATTTAGAAAATATCTTCATGGAACATGATATTTTCTTAATATCCTAATGATTTTTGTCATAAAAGAAAAATCAATCATTTTGACCCATACAATGTATTTTGGCTATTGCTACAAATATACCCCAGTGACTTAAGACCGGTTTTGTGGTCCAGGGTCACATATTATCCTTGTACTACCAATAGTGCAGTACTAGTACCAGTATAGTTGTCTACCACCAATCCTTGTACAGCACTAGTGTCAGTATATTATTCTAGCACTAGCATTAGTGCACTACTAGTACCAGTATAGTTGTCTAGCACTAATGCTAGTACTGTGGTCAGATAAGTATAGGAGTACAGCACAAATACTAGTACAGCATAGCATTAATATTAGATACCGTGCTAGTATATTAATACAGTGCTACTATCAGTATATTATTCTAGCACTAGCATTTGTGCAGTACTAGTACAAGTAATGTTGTCTAGCACTAATACTTGTACTGTACTCAGATAAGTATAGTACTACAGCACTAGCATCAGTATATTATTCTAGAACTAGCATTTTTGCAGTAATAGTACCAGTATAGTTATCTAGCATTACTACTAGTACAGCACTAGTGTCAATATATTATAGCACTGGCATTAGTTCAGTACTAGTATAGTTGTCTAGCACTAACATCAGTGCTTCAAAAGACTCAGCATGAAGTTATACAGATGTGGACAGGTTTTCTGTCAGATTAAACTTTATCTGCTTATTCTAATAAAAGAAGCAAGTATTGTTTCCAAAGCAACTTAGCGATGATAACGCTCGGCTAACCAATGCCAGATGATTCCGGAACCTCCTGCCAACAGCCACATGACATATTCAGTGGTCGTTAGCCAGAGACTGCTGAGATGCCTGCCTGCATCAGTATTCACCAGACACATACTACTAACTCAAACTAGCCATGCAAAAACCTCCAAAACCACATTTTTCTGTTGAGCACATTCTGGAAGCAGAACCTCACACCTCAAATGTGTGACATGATGGAGAGATATACAGAGAAACGGAGTGGCTCTATAAGACAGCAAGCAACGAGAAGGACAGACTTCCTGCCAGGAATTCTTCTGCCATCACTGAACCATGAGGAGCTCAGGATGCTGGATGGACTGACCACTGAGAACAAACTGTAGTCATAGTGGTGTATTTTAAGACAAACACGGCACGCCATCACACTCCAAAATGAAAATCAGTTTCATCAGTAAATGACAAACACAATGGAGTGCATCTGTACACAAAGATAAACGTTCTGTTCTATCATTTATTCTGTGTTGGGGAATCAACAATTGATCAGCATAGTGGTATAACACCAGTATCTGTATAATACCTGTATATATATAAAAATAATATAAAATAAAGATTAGTTATTTAGACTCAAATTATATCTTTTATTTCCTAATATGTAGAATAGTTTCTTTTATTAACTATTTGAACATATTTCTACTTCACTAAAGCACCAAAACAACTGAAAGTGTTCAAACCAGATTTGAATTTTGCCACACACATACACATACACATATCTATCTATCTATCTATCTATCTATCATCTATCTATCTATCTATCTGTTTTATTTTTTATTTATAATATATATATATATATTCATTTCAGAATTAATTTTAATTCTGCATTTTTCAAATATTTCAAATTAATCATCATCATCTATAGTTATATTGAAAATAATTATATTTAAAAATATTTCTTTTAATTGCATTATATTTAATTCAACTTTATTTTAATTTAATTCTCTATTTATCTTTCAAATACATGTATTAATGTACAATTTAATTTACAATTTTATGATTTACAAATTATATATAAAATAGAAGTTGAAGTAAAATAGAAATCTGTTCATACTGTCGATAAAAAAAACTATTCTACGCATCATGAAATAAGATAGAAAATAATGATCTAATTAATTGTTTTCTCACAAAATTTGTGTAATGAAATTCCTGTTGTGTGACTATGTTGAATTTCTTTGAACTGTAATTCAGTCATGCCCTCTTCCTGTCATTCCAATTCAACATTCTGTAGGTTGTGGCCAATTCAATTCAAATCCACACTCCTGAATCCAAAACGAACCAATTCTTAGTCTCAGTATTGTTATATAGCAGTATTACTACCGTCTGAACACACCTCGGGCGATTTTGATTTTGAAGTCAGTTAGCATGAAATTGTATGGGCCTATAAACCACCTTTTTTACCTAAGGATATGACTGCATTATAAAGCATAGACGTAAAGCCCTAATGATAACCATATAAACTACCATTGCATTATAAACGACATAATCTGATTCTGCATTTTCTTGCATTTTGTACCCAGAAGCGCTGCATATTTGGTCTCTTACTGGTTTTATTTTAATTTTATTTTTTTACCCTCCCTGCCATCCACTGCAACAAAATTAGGTTGAAAATATAAATAAACAGCTGAATAATGCACGATATGAACATTATCTGCATCTGTTGATTCCATCTGAAGGCATGAATGGCAGCAACCCTGGCAAGACCGGCATGTTATTGATGACATGATACGATTTCATAATAGCGCCGCAGTAAGGAGATAATCACCGCCTGCACTCCCTCGAAACGGTGTTGCATGGAAAAAGATAAGACAAACAAATACAATCCCTTCCCAACAGACCCTGAGGGGAACATTAGGGCTACAAGGCATAGCGATGTACGAGTTACCGATGCGCAGGATTCAGTTTATCTACATAGTCCTGTAGCTTCAGCCTTGAAGTCGATGTAGTAACCTGGAATAGTGTGTGTTGCTATGTTGTTGTGCAGCAAAGCGCATCCAGATTGAGCAAATGGACTGTAGTGTTTGGGTCGTTACGGTGTATTACACAAATCTGGAGCATTTGACCCACTCACTTGCAGTTCTCAAAGGTTAAATACTCAACCAACCACCTCTTTAACCTCATGTTTAAGTTTACACCTTACACCATCTGGTAAATGTGACTCCTGTAAACTTTTATTAAATGCATTTCCGAATGAATTGCTATAATCTTAATAGTATAACATGCTACATTGACATTAATAATGCACTGCAACCTGGCACATGCAGTGTGACTGACTGAACCCACCTTGGATCCCTGAAGTCATTATAGTAAGTGAAGTGAAGTAATTTTGGAAGAGATTCACACATAGACACCCATTCCACAGCCTCAAAAGCTTTTTCAGCTTCAGCAGAAGTGGCACAATTTCTGCCAGATACATTTCTTTAGTCTGCTGAGTAGGGCTGAACGATTAATTGCATTTGCGATAATATCGCGATATGAGAAAACGCGATTTTTCAATCGCAGAGGCTGCGATTACCCTCGGTCACGTGACACGCGAGAGTGAAGAGGTGTGTTCAACTTGAAGATCGATCGGTGTATGACATCAAAGTACGGCGAGAGAAAGCATAAGGAGACGTCCGCACTCTCTTATAGCTCTCGCAGTACTTTGATGACACACACCCATCGGCCTAATGGCGCTTTTCCACTGCATGGTATGACTCGGCTCGGCTCGGCTCGGTTTGCATTTCCACTGCAGTTTAGTGGTACTAAAAAAAGTACCAGGTACTGTACCCAGTGGAAAACCCCCAAAAGTGAACTGTACCGAGCTGTACCGTGCCGTACCATGCAGTGGAAAAGCGCCATAAGCAGCGCTGCTTCAAGTTGAGTGCAGGCCATCAGCAGAAAAAGTAAAGAAATAAAACAATAAACAGCCAAAGGACGTAACTTAGAATGGGAGATGGATCGGTTTGTGAAAGCGAAGGTATATATATATATATATATATATATATATTCAAGTCCATAAGTCTATTTGCACTGTGCTGTGACATTATTTTCATGAATTATGAATTACAAAAATTGCATTATTGTCATGAAAACAACTTATTAATATTAGTGCTGTCAAACGATTAATCACATCCAAAATAAACGTTTGTGTTTAAATAATATATGTGTGTGTGTACTGTTTATATTTATTATGTATATATAAATACACACACATGCATGTATATGTTTAAGAAAAATATATGTTATGTTTATATTTTAAATATATTTTTATATAATATAAATGATATTAATATATGAATACTGTAAATGAATAGATATATAATATAAAAGTACAAAAAATAATATATAAATAAATAATACATACACAATACTGTTCAAATTTCTGGGGTCAATAAGATTTTTTTAAATAAACATGTTGCAAGGATCTGTACACAATTCCTGGAAGCTGAAAACATCCCAGTTCTTGCATGGCCAGACATGGCCGGACATCTCACCCATTGAGCATGTTTGGGATGCTCTGGATCGGCATATACGGCAGCGTGTTCCAGTTCCTGCCAATATCCAGCAACTTCGCACAGCCATTGAAGAGGAGTGGACCAACATTCCACAGGCCACAATCAACAACCTGATCAACTCTATGCGAAGGAGATGTGTTGCACTGCGTGAGGCAAATGGTGGTCACACCAGATACTGACTGGTTTTCGGACCCCCCCGGACCCCCCAATACAGGGGGTAAAACTGCACATTTTAGGGTGGCCTTTTATTGTGGCCAGCCTAAGGCACACCTGTGCAATAATCATGCTGTCTAATCATATGATATGCCACACCTGTGTGGTGGATGGATTATCTCGGCAAAAGAGAAGTGCTCACTAACACAGATTTAGACAGATTTGTGAACAATATTTGAGAGAAATAGGCCTTTTGTGTACATAGAAAAAGTCTTAGATCTTTGAGTTCAGCTCATGAAAAATGGGGGCATAAACAGAAGTGTTGCGTTTATAATTTTGTTCAGTGTATATACACACATGTAAATATTTTTGGTTTTATACACTTTATAAAACTTTTATTTTGGATGTGATTAATCGTGATTAATCGTTTGACGACACTACTTATTATTATAATTATTATTATTATTTTAGGTCTGAAATATAGCTTTCAATCATTTATGACACAGAATGGTTTACAATATTCTGTGGTAATATTGTCTTTAAGAAACTTTTTTTTTTCCAAATAAATACAATATCAAAGTCAAAAATATAAAAATGTCAAAATACCAACGTACGAAAATATGCAAATCAAAAGTCAGATATCTAAAAATGATTTCAAATATTTCTTATCAAATTCTGCCAAGGTCAAATTATTTATATACTATCCACATTTATTTGACACATTTTGAACAATAAAACAATGCTCAAACAAAGTGGAACACAGAAATCATAAAAATCATTAAACATTTGCAAAAAATTGCCCTTTTCTTTTAATGTCACTGACTCTCTTCTAAAACTAGCTTCTAATCTAAAACAGAGGTTATACCATGGTGTATTATTGGTTAATGTGGGACCAATCAATCTGTATGTATAAGTCATTGCCGATAATAGTATTTTATAATTCTGGTGGCTGGGGGCTTGGTCCTGGATGCCAGGTCACTGGCTGAGAAGAGAACATGCTCTGACCCCCGGGGGGTGAAGTCGCCATCTGTGTAGCTCTCATTAAACTAATGAACCATGCTCCACAAACAAGAGAGCTAACAGAGAAACGCTAAGCAGAAGATAAGTGACGTTAGCTTCTTCTTTTTCAGCTTGTGGTTTGTTCGCCCCTCGTGTGTAACCGTCAAACAGTTTGTACTTATATGTTCAATTTGTCAATGATCACAGCGCTCTTTTTGGCTCTGGTTTGTTTGTACTACAACTAAATAGCATCAGTTACAAGATAACATTAGTATTCTGCCTGAAGTGGTTGTATTAAAGGCTTACATGAGTGCATCATTACGTGGAGCAAGATACTCTTGTCCCCTTGGGGTCGATGAGGTCCCTTTGATTTGGCTTTTGCCACCACGTCTGGCAATCCGAAGAGTCACACTCTGAGCTGCTACATGCATTTGATCTAGCAAGAGGACAGCCAATAAATTTCACAAGGGCTGGATATTGGACACTTGATGTGCCGAATAAGTAGAGCCTCATCTGAATGTAAATGTGCCTCTGAAATGCCATTTTATGTGACTGGGAGACCTGTGTAGGATTGATGTAGAATTCCAGTACTGCCAGTAATACTGAGGAAAAGAAACGAAAAAAAAAATGGCTAGGATAACATCAACGGATGTAATAAACTTACCTCCTCCAACCTTGTGATTACAGTCATCTGAGAAGGTATAAAAAAACAGGATTCTCAACTGGTTTTGCGTATGGGTTCTTGCAGATTAGGATACATGGCAAAGTCATTCCATGTCGGCATGCTAGGCTAGCTTTCACAAAGTCACAGGTGAGTTTGTGGCAAAATGCTGGTTTGAGACAAACTTTGAATTCAACAACAAAAGCTAGTAGAAGTGTTTGCTTAAGTTGATAAGCCTAGTTGTTTTGCTACCCCAAATCCTGCTCCTGGAGGGCCACTTTCCTGAGTTTAGCTTCAACACACCAGCCTGGAAGTCTAGTAATCTTCAAGACCTTGATTAGATGGTTCAGTAGTGTTTAAATGGAGTTGGAGCTAAACTCTGCAGGAAAGTGGACCTTCAGGAGCACAGGCTTGGACACAACTGTGCTATCCTAACTACACACCAATCTTCTGTTCCTGGAGATATACTTACCTGCTAATTTCAGCTCCAACCCTAATCAAACAAACCTGAACCTGCTGATTAAAATCTTCAGGAACACTTGATAGTTACAAACAGGTGTGTTGGAGCACAGTTGGAGCTGAACTCAACAGGAAAGTAGATCTTTAAGAACAGGATTGGGCACCCCTGCTACACATGATTACGTTATGCAGCAATATAATGTAGCAATTATTAACATTTAGCTTTGTTTCAGTCTTGCTGTCCATGACCGCATAGGTCACAACCCACCAGTTGAGAACTACTTAAAACACACAGGCTTGCATATTTGTTCTACATTTGCCTGTTCAGTCTTACGATAAAGCAGTGAATCTTGTGCTTATATCTCAGTGGGGATATTTAGTGCTAAATGAAGCTATGTCAGTGGTGTCCAATCTTCCTCCTAGAGGGCTAGTTTCCTGCAGAGTTTAACACAACAAACCTGCCTTAAAGTTTCTAGTGTTCCTGGAGGCCTTAATTAGCTGGTTCAGGTGTGTGAGAGCTAAAGCTCAACTCTGCTGGAAGATGGCCCTCCAGGTGCAGGATTGAACAACCCTGTCCAACGCAGTTTAAAAATCCTAGATCGCTTACATTCAAAACTTAACAGAAACAATTTTAAGGCATTTCTATACAGCTGCTAAGGCAGGGTGTCCAATCCTGCTCCTGAGTTTAACTTCAACAAGCTCCAACACACTGGCCCAGAAAATTCTATATTGGACCTGTCCCAAAAGCCACAGTTAATGTGAACCTGTGGTCTTGTGAACTGTGGAATGGCCACCATGTACGCACATCCATCAGACCATAGGGTGCCCCAATTATCATTTTAACTTTCAGAAGGGTGCTCGCGAGTGCCTCCTTTGCAGCAACTATGTGCCCTTGATGCACACTTCTGCTGAGTTCACACTGAGCTTGCAGCAGACTTCTACTTGACAGACAAAGCAGCATTACGTCACGACAGCGTGGACTCAGAGGAAGACCGCAAAGGTTTAGGACATTTGGGACAGGGCCTAAGTCTGGAGACCTTGGATCGCTGGTTCAGGTGTGTTTAATTATGGTTGGAGCTAAACTCTGCAGGACAGTGTCCCTCCAGGAACACGTTTGGACACCTCTGTACCAACGTTTTTAAAGTTTTTGTTAACATGTTGCTATATACTTCCTTGCATTTTCTGGATGGCTTCTTACTGATCCAACAGAGTCTCTATGATATGTTGGTCTCTAGGTTTCCTCATTTCCCCCCTTCAGTTTAACTCAATGGGAATTATTCCACCTATATTATCGTCAACCACCTTCCTGTGTCTGATCCTGCAGACTTTAGCTCCTACCTCAATTAAACACACCTGAACCAGCTAATCAAGCTCTACAGGCTCACTGGAAACTTCCAGGAAGGGGGTTTGGAGCAGGTTGATGCTAAACTCTGCAGGTATTGGCCCTCCAGGAGCAGGACTGAACACCCCTGCTGTAGAGTTTCAGAAGATTTTCAAACAACACTCAGATCTGTAAATATTTCAAAATCTGCTATCAGCAGGCAGAGATCTCTACAGTAACACAAACATGTCTCATCAAATTTCCTTAGAACCAATTGATCTGAGCTGTATAATCTACATTATTTTTTTATACCTCAAATCCTTATTGTATGTCAGTTGACCCAAATGGATTTGTGTCTATCTTGGTGTCTTTTCATTTTAGGAGAAATGTCTGAAACAAAGTCTCCTGACATATGAAAGAGCAACTTTTATAAATAATGAAATATCCCTCTGGCACTGTCCGAACCATTGCAACAACAAAATAATGATTCTCATGAGATAGGATTACAACAAACAAGTTGTCCACTGTTTTTTTTTTTTCTTACTTTCGCAGTACATTAACTCCTAATAAAGACACTACTATTGTCCTTCAGAAACAAATTCATAGTTTTAAAATCAATATACTGTATATAATTTATGAAGGCATATATTGTGTGATGGTAGAGATGTAATATATAACATTTTTTGGCTTTACCTTACACCCCTGACATGTGAGCACTGACACACACATCCAATAGTTTAGAAATTATCTAAAAGCTGCCATTTCTACTCCGTCTTTACACCAGCATCTGTTTGGATTACACATTTCACATATAAGCTCTCTTTGTTTTCCTCCGTTACCACCAGTATCTGTTTCCCGTCCTCAGTTTCTCCTTCCTTGCATAAGAAGAGCTGTGTGTTTTCAGAGCTCAACTCCCTCCGGCAGAATTTCAATGGCCTTCTCCACTGCTACGTTTCCTGCTTAGAGATCAGTGCACAGCGCTGTTGCATCTACCCAACAACACACTTCAAAAGTAAAATCTCCTAGCGTTCGCATTCTCGCTGTGATGCCGTTGGTTGATCCTGGCCTACGTGCTGCAAAATCTGTAAAGATAAAACGAGACCATCGATTGGGTTCCCTTGTAAACAGCTGCACTGAAATGCCTTGTACTGTACAGTGTGTTATTATTTTTAGCTCATTATCGCGCCACAACAGAGCTTTAGAATATGAACATCAGCTGATAATGATATCTCCAGCATGGCTAGAGAGATCAGGAGATTTCTGCCCTTGTACACAGACACAATTAGTCAGTGTTGCTGACAAAACAGACGAGGCATAATCCAGGCTGTTGTTACGATATGCAAGATCATGAAATATGGGATAATTAGTGGGGCTTGCTAAGAAAAGCATCACTACTGCTCATATTCAGGGTTAGGAATGTGGACAAACAATGAACCATAATGATAGTGATACCCGTTTGAGCAACTAGCATAGACTAGTTAATGTAAACATTACCAACAATATTTTGGCTGGTTCAGAACTTTCTGGTTCAGAAAGTTTTGGAGCAGCTGTCTCAGGCACTTATTTAGTTTTCACAGCTCCACAGTTTCTTTGGAATTGGTGTGACTTCACCTCCCAATGACATGTTTCAAAAGGTAAGATCCTCAACACTTACAAGTGTATTTCTCGAATAAAACAAGTCATCTTTCTTTTTTTGGCAGCAGGAGAACCTCGCAAGCTGCTGCCGTACTAATTTTAAAACCTGACAGTTTTCTCGACAATGACGGCTAACAGGAAACACATCCACAAAACAAATCCTCTAGTATTCCTCTTTTTGGTTTCGCTTCAGATCTTTGTCTCAATGAACGGAAGTTGAAACCTTCATCCCTGTAATTTGTCAGAAAAAGAGATGACTTGGTTAAAGGCCAAATACAAGATCCACTTTGTAGGGAAATATGTCAGACGCCAAAAGGTAGAACCACAATGAGAAACTGGAGCGCTGTGACAGCTTCTTTCTCAGCTCACCTCATTTGAGGACGTCCCAGACTCCAGCGCTTGTGTTCCTTCAAGTCTCAGAGCTGTAATGAGCTCATTACACACTCTCTGAAAATGTCATGGACCCAGGCTATGAGCACAGTTTTTCCTTCTAGAATAGCATGTGGTTAAAGGCCCTTCGCTGTAGTGCATGTGAGGTGAAACGCCATTGAGAATTTCAAACGCGGTTCAAATGTCATGTTTTACATTACGGTATGATCAATAAAAAGTCATTCTGTACCGTGTCTTTCAAAAGGCCAACTGTATGAAACAGCCATGTTCCATAAGATAAGGCCGTGTGAAGCATTCGGTATCACATTGCTACATGACAACTGCTAGCATTTAAATGAGTTAAAGGTGGGGTAAGCGATTTTTCAAAAATGCTTTAGAAAACTGATTTGGGCCGAATAGCAAAACAAACTTGTAGCCAATCAGTAGTAAGGGGCGTGTCTACTCATTATGTGGAGGAGAGAGCGTTCAGTGCACAGGATAGACATTAGCCGAGCCGAGCGACAGAAAGATAGAGATGGCGGATAAAAAACAAAAGAGGAAAATGTCTGCAGAACAAAAGAAGGCTTAAGGCAATAAGGCAAGAAATAGGACCCGTGTAAATATCGGATCAGCTTTCCAGCACTGGAGAGAACTCAAGGAATGGAAGGCCTGCGATTGGATGCCGAGTTTGCTTTGATTCTTCTCAATAGGTGAGTAACACTGTGTCTGCTCCGCAACAGCTAAAGTCTGTCTAGTACACTGGATGCGACAAAGCAACTGTTGAAAATCATTTGAAATTTGTGTCAATACGTCATAAATAGAACGCAGCAGCAGTTTTCTGTCGGGGATTTGTCTTGTCGCGCCGCATCCAGTGTAAACCATAGATCAGTGGCGAGCGGTGACTTTTTTTAACCGAGTATGCTGAGTGATAAGATCCACCCCCCGCCATCGGTTTTTAGGACACTCAAAAGGGATCACAGATGACAAATAAGAAACGATTTTAAAAGTATGCACATTTCCTACATTATTTGTAAATGAAATTCATCTCCAATCCTTTTTCTATCATTTCAGGTTTATCCATTGTTATTCGAATGCAAGAAAAATATAGCTGGTTTGCCAAGTAAAAACCGCCAAATAAGGTTTACAAGTAGCTTTGTTATGATACATAATCAGAGGGTGGGGAGATGGGGGGATTCCCCCGGTCTATATGTCTCTCTGCATCAGCTAAATTATTTTTTTTATTCACAGTGAATAGGAGTTAAAACTCCCACCCGGGTGACATAACAGACCATGCAAAATACCCAAAAGTATTTAAAATATTACAAAGTAATGTTGCAACCTAACAAACAATAATAAAACCAGAGAAGGACTTCATCTGTAAGCGACATGAGCATATGCAAAACAATATAATGTTTGTTATTATTAAAATTTTATATAGCCACAGTGAATAGGAGTTAAAACTCCCACCCGGGTGACATAACAGACCATGCAAAATACCCAAAAGTATTTAAAATATTGCAAAGTAACTTTGCAACCTTGCAAACAATAATAAAAATCAGAGAAGGACTTCAACTGTAAGCGACACGAGCATACGCAAAACAATCTGATGTTTGTTATTATTACAATTTTATATAGCCCACGTTTTTATAAACATTTTTTTTAATTTACCGCTTAGGCAGTAACGTTGACAATAATGTATATCTTCAACATATGTTGTCTATGACCAAAAATGTAAGTTGTTCAGTGGACTTTTAAAATTTGCTTTCCTTGAGAAAATAAAAATATACAGTTAGTGCTTTTTTTTTTCTTTTGATTTAGTCAAGTTGGTTTTGCATCAAACACAATGTGATTCTCGGCAATCGAGATCTGACAGCAACAGCACATTTTTCCGCTTGGGTGTGCGGTTCACGGACAGCTTACCTCGTATGGGCTTACATTTCTGCCACAATTCTGCGCGCGAAAGATCATATTTTGAGCGCACAAAAGTGCATTTTGCATGC
>NW_015546478.1:159885-166889 GCF_001515605.1 Sinocyclocheilus anshuiensis | reverse complement strand
TCCACTTGGGCGAGCGCTTCGCTGTCAGCTTACCTCGCGCATTAAATCTGCAGCAGACCAGCAAATCACTGAGAACGCGCGATATAATCCTGACGAGTCATAGCAACAGAGCGGAGGCAAGAAAGCTGCGGAGAATCCGCTCACCCGGAAGCAACCATAACTGATGTAGATTTACAGAAAATTACTGCCGTTTGGCAAACAAAATCATTTTACGTACTTATTCCTAACTCTTTAAGCTTTAAGTTAAATTTCAAATGACAAGGAATCAACTTATAATCATGTTTATATTAATTATCCCATGAACATATTCTCTCAAATGGTCTGGGTATGCGGAGCATTCGCAGCTTATATGGACGGAACGCCACTGCCATAGATACTGTATGTACAGTATATACAGTATATCTATGGTGTAAACAGCATCACTAATTATAATGAGTTCTATAGTATTTTGTCGCGCCGCGCCACTCGTGTCCGGTGTAGACACGGTGTAACATTTTGTAACGTTTTGCTTTGTTTCACAGAACTAATCGTTGCCTGGGTTGCGTACGCGGAGCTATCAAAAGAGGGGCGAGACCCTTTTGGGGTAGGGGCGTGTTTGTTTTGGTGATTTCAAATGTCAACATTGGCTACCAGAAATCGCTTACCCTACCTTTAAACAAACCAAGAAAGTTGTTGATATATCATAAAGTCACAGCTGACCCACAAATAACAATTCTATCATTATTTACTCACCCACTATAGTAGCTTCAAACTTTTTTGTCAATACAGTGAAAGTGAACTAGTTTTGGAGCAGCTTTCTCAGGCACTTATTTAGTTTTCACAGCTCCACAGTTAACCATACAGAGGGTTAACTAAAACTTAAAAAAAAAAAAAACTTAAGCTAACAAACAAACAAATAAATACAAATTAACTAATTAATTAAAACAAACGTTAACTGAAAGAAAATATCAAAAAATGAAAGCTGAAATAAAATATCACTTCATTTCCAGTAGTTGCCAAAGCAACATTTCTCGTTCTTATTTTTTTCATTCTCAACTAAATAAAAATGAATAAAACTACATTAAAAAATAAAAATAAACAATAAAAAATAACTAATAATAAAAATGTCAAAACACACAACAAAATGTATCAAATTGTTACTAATAAAAATAAAAATAGAAAATACAAAAACATACAAATTCCAAAACACACACACACACACACACACACACATATATATATATATATATATATATATATATACTGTATATATAATAGCATTGTTGTGTGGAGAATGATGAAAGAATTTTAATTTAAGAAGTAATATCATTTTGAAAATTCTGGTTAGGGTTTGAATCTAAACATTTAACCCTCAATGGGTTTTTTGTAATGTATGTTCTTTTAAAGAAATGTAAGATAAATGTATAATGTCCAGCATTCAAAATATATCCAACACTGATAAAGTTGTAATATATTCATGCTGAATGGCAGTTTTTTTTCTCTCAAAGATTTACATCTTTGTGAACTTCATTGCATCTGTTTGACATCTATACAGAAGAGAATGGCACTAGCAACATCAAGGTCGTCGGTGTGATTTCCAGAGAATGGAGAATTCTAGAAATGATCTATACCTTGAATGTAAAGTACGTAAACGTAAATATAAATGATTGAAAACCAGACGCCTCGAGTGCCAGGACAAAAGCAAAGTGGTTATTGCACCATTTAAATTAAAAAGAACTAAAGCTGATGGTAACACTTTAATTATTTATCTTGTTTAAATATGCTGTTGAAATTTATGTTTGCAGCAGTACTGCTTTCATGTGGGTTTTACTGTAATCTCTTGATTCTGTACACACACCTTTCAGCTTAGCACATTTGAAATATTAACTCACCACCTTAAGGACCAATTAGAACCTCAAATTAGAGGTTTTGTTGAGAAACTCCGTCTCGGCCTCAGGGAATTAAACATACTGACGCAAAAACGCCGCAGTTAACTGTGACATGGCAGTTTGATTAAAACTTCTAGAGACTGATGATTAATTACAAAGTATTTTGGGAAATCTTTGAAGCAGTTGATCACTCCACGCTGTCGGGAAAAGAGTTGCATGCATTCTGGCATCAAACAACTTGGATAAAGGTTGTGGCTACAGGTCACACCCCACATTATGTCTCTATTTGTACCAATTAAAGATTTGTCCATCACTATATGCAGATGGAAACTGGCTTCTCCAGTAATTGAGGTGTAATTGCTACGTATTCACTCAGTAATGCATCCATTGATTCAAGTGTAATTAGGTTAATGCTTGATGGCGAGTCAAAAGTTAGACGTAAAGTTGGTGAATTTGTGCTGGGAAGTATGGAAATTATCAGTCTTAGAAATAAGGGTTGTTACATTTCTGCTTAAGAAGCTCAGTATTTTTTTCCTTGCATCTTCAGGAAAAATAAGTATTTACTGTATGTCAGTGGGGTTAGAAAGATAAATTAATCATTAATTTATATTCTCTGAAAACAAGTCTTATTATCTCTGATTCTTAAGCAGAGATTCTCGAGTATTTTAAGAATTTCTAGATATATTGACTGGAAAATAACACCAAAAATGTTAAGAAAATGTTAACTTTGATACAATACAGCAACTCCCCAGAGCCATGTTATATCTGAATGAAGGCCATGGAGACCTTGAAAAAAGTCATATTACACTATATGAAAGACAAAGAGATGAAATGCAGCACATTTCAGCATTAGTATTTGATATAAGAGAATAAAGCTGTGATATTTTTATTAGGCTAAGGGTGTAGAGAGACACAAAGGAGTTGGTGCGGCTGACATCATCAGAACCAAGAACAATCAGAATTCATTTTGCTTCAGGCTGAGGACGGATGAACCTGCCTGACTTATGGCATGTATCAGGGCTCATACGGTGTGTCTGCCAGGGCTTTGTTTAAAATTGAGGTTAGCTGTGCACACAATTGCATCTTGTTGGGATTGAAGTTCCACTACAGCTCTCTATCAAAAAATAACTGAAGCATATGGAAATTCATGCCTCATAAAAAAATGAAATAAAATTATTAGTACCAAATTGGTCAGCTAACAATGCTTGTTTTTCCCAAACTAACAACATTTTAAAGAGCAGGACATATGGTATTTTAAAGTGTCCTAATATTGTGTTGGAGTCCCCTACAACAAGTTTAAATGCATCTAAGATCAGAAAACATTATCATTTTCATTTCATTTCATTTTCTCAGAATAGGCCTATACATTTAATAGTAGAATCATTTTTCAATGATTTCGAAACGATTCGTTTGAAGCAGTTCTGGGCTTAAGGTCGGTAAACTCCTCCCTTCCATAAGTCTACTCTGCTCTGATTGGTCAGCTGGCCAAGTCTGTTGTGATTGGTCTTTCCGTATACAATGCGTGTCGAAAATGAAACGCCCAGAGGATTACTTGCAAACAAAGATGCTATAAGCTTACAAAAATGGCATCGATATTGCATTATCAATTCGAGCCCGAGTCCGAGGATGATACCGATGCAGTCGCTCAACCAGAAGCTCCATTGCAAGCACAACTTGATCAGGACGTTTCTCAGTGATAAGTTTAAACCTTGTATGTGGTACTTTACGTGATGTCTTCACATCATCATCTTTCGGCAATGAAAACAAAACACACTTGCTTTCACCACACAGAATACAGTGTCTTCTTGACTTGATGTAAACACACTAACTATCAGAAGTGTTTGTAGGCAGGTCAGAGTGTTTGTATTTCACGGGCAGGTGGGGATTATGCAAATGTGTTACCTTGTGACATATATAGGTAACAGGCAGAAGATTCGAAAATATGACGACTCGTTAAGGCGGTTCAGAATCAACTCTTTCTTTTGAGAGACAATATCTTTATTTATCATGCACTTTTTTGATTAACAACTTTGCAGACTGTTTACATTGAAGGATAGCTACGTTACAAACTGCAAAAAAATATATATTTTCGAAAACCCATATGACCTGCTCTTTAACATGTTGATAAGCTAACAACACATTAGCATGTTGTTAAGCTAGCAGCATGTTAGCACAATGATAAGCTAGCAATATGTCATTACATCCCTAAGCTATTAATGTGTTAACATGCTGCCAAACTAACATGTTAGCATGTTACTTAGTTTACAAATTTCTAAGCTAACAACATATTAGCACGTTGTTAAGATAACAACATGTTGGCAACTGTGTCAAGCTAGAAACACCTTCATAAGCTAACAATGTGTGAGCTAAGCTAACATTTTTGCTTAGTTAACTACATGCTACCAAATGTCTAAGCCAACAACGAGTTAACACGTTGCCAAGCTAACAGCACATTAGCATGTTGTTAAGCTAACAACAAGTCAACATATCTGTAAGTTATAACAATATATTATATTAACATGTTGTTAAGCTAAGTTACCACACTGCTTAGTCAACAATAGGGCTGGGTAAAAAATATCGATATCTCGATTTTAATCTATTCTCATTTTTACGAAACAATATCGATTCTTAAATCCCAAGAATCGATTAGTCTAGCCTGTTTTCAGTCAATAGATGGAATATTGAAGCGTACCTCCACCTCCCATCCTATGAATCGCAATAAGCATTGTGCGTTGGTACTTTTAATATGAAACAAAGTCTCAGATTTCAATTTATGTCCATTGTATTGCAGTATTCAAACAATAAATGACGCTTTGGCGCTGTTTAATGTGGAGTGACAGATCGCTGGAGCGCCTCGATCAACAGACGTGGCAGCGCGAGGCACATGTGAACTGATAATCTCCTCCACATTAATACCAGTTTCAGCACAAAATAAACGTGACTAAACATCCGAAGGTAAGTTAAAATAAAGAGTACAACTTTACAATCCTTATCCTGTCTCATGTAATCACTCAATCAGTGTTTCAGCCTTACAAAGAAGTCAATATAACGGCTTGTAAACAATGTCACGTAACGTCACATTTACCACAGAAAGCATATTTGGTGACCATAAACTCGATAGTCAGCCAGAAAAATAAACTTTAGAAAGGAGCATTTTCCTAAATATATGCACCATATAACCTTCATTATAATTGTTTACCGTTCTTTAATGTTTTATTTATGTTTGAATAAATCCGTCCAAGTTTTTATGACAGCCACTATTAAAATGGGTATATTTAAAAAAACTAACTGAAGTCATTGTAACTTAATTATTATAAAAACTTAATTAAGTGCAATTTAAGCAGTTGCACAGCACAAATCAGTCAATTTTAACCTTCAATATCATAGTAATGCAGTACCCACTGACTCTCGTGTATATTTTACAGCATTAGTTGAGATTTTTTTTCCCTTGAGAAAATTTGGCATGTACTGTACCTGATATGTATCCAAAATAATCGATATTGAATCGAATCGAATCGCAAGCTTGTGAATGAGAATCAAATCAAATTGTGAAATTTGTGTCAAAACCCAGCCCTAGTCAACAACATGACAGCAAATCTATTATTATTTACATGTGTAAATAAGTGATAGAAATCAATATTTTCTATATAATTTGAATTCAGTTATTTTTTTGTGTTTATTATTCATGATAAAGTTATTTTGTTTTGCTTAGGCTACTACTATGATGTTTCAGACTTGAATGTGTGATTTTGTAATATCAAACACCCGAGTTGGAGGTATGGGTTTTTCAGGTGTACTTGAAGACATCATTAATATGTTGCTAACCCTTACAAAAATAACCATGGTTTTACTACAAAAAAATTTAATAAAATAAAAATAAAAAAAATAAACATGGTTACTATAGTTAAACCAGGGTAACCACAAATTAACCATGGTCTTGCTACACTAACCATAGTTTAGCCATGGTATTTGTAGTAAAACTGGAGTTATACAAATGGTAATCAGTATGCCAAAAAACATGGTTACTACACTTTTACTATAATAAATCCAAGTTTTTTTTATTTTATTTTATTTTATTTAATTTTTTTGCGTAAGGGAAGCAAAAGATGTGTCAGAATGCTGTTAAGCTAACAACATTTCAGCACATCTAACAACATATAAAATTAGTAATTTTATTTTCTCTTGCACCTTGTGACCAGTTTCTCTTATTTTTCAACTCCTTTCAACCACCTGGCTTAATTATGGTACCCATTTTCACAATCCAGTCTATTCCTGATGAATAAAATAAAGTCCTGTCCTACATTTTTCCTCGTTGAACATCCTGTTTCACTAAGAAATACATCACATTACAGAGGTAAAATGGGTTGTGAATGCCATTTTACACAACTATTAATTAGAGGAGCAAAAGGAGCAGCACAAATAGGTCAATGATTCCGCCTTTATGCCCTTTTCCCACCACTGGCGACTGTTCCTCTTTCTTTTTGAACACGGAATACCACCTATTAGCCATCAACCAGCATGACACGTCAGCCATCGGTTAAATCAAAAGTGGCACAAGAGTCCAATCTTGTAACACAACACAAGATGTGACATTACAATTAGCTGCAGAGCAAACTAACAAGCACAAAACGCATCATTCTCCTAATTCTGAATCACACAACATGTCAAGATGCATGCAAGAAAACGAGTGACAAGCAATTACAAAGTTACACACAAAAAAATATCCAAGTCTCAAAGAAAATTAAAGGCCCCTGACACAAATGTCAGGTTTTCATTAATGGACACAGTAGCGATATGAGTAAATAAACAGCCTGCCATGGCTAAATTGCTGCGTTGGCTGTCTGTTTAGACATGTGATTGTTGTAGTCTTTGTTGATAATAATATTTAAAATTGCATGTCTGCTAAGGCTGTTGTCAAGACATTTTGCAATTTTTCCTGTGACAAAATGAGATATTTTGAAATGAATGGTATCCTAATAATAAACAGAAGAAACAGTTCATTCAAAAATGAAAAATCCGTCATCATTTACACAGCTTTACAAAGCCATGTGATTTCCCAGTAAGATATTTAGTAGAATATATATATATATATATATATATATATTATATATAACCTGCAATGTCATGTAATGAAGT
>NW_015546478.1:153764-159822 GCF_001515605.1 Sinocyclocheilus anshuiensis | reverse complement strand
TGCAATGTCATGTAATGAAGTAAATGTCATGTCTAGACATTATCAGTGTTGCAATCCATTTCAACCAGTTCTCCTAACACATCTTTTCCTGAGATGCTCTTAAGTCAGCATAGGGATTGAGGGTTTTTAGGAGTTGGGAAAAAAATGCGGTGCCTCTTTTGAGTAGCATTTACACACATGAATGCTATGGGGACCAAAGCACTCAACGACTTTCAGAAGTTTGCCATTCTGAAGTCTGCATACACTTTTATATAATATCATGCCACAGTAGGCAGAACAGGGCATCCGAATTTGATAGTGGAATCTGCCTAATACATTTTGATGTGCATCACAAAAATATGAAACATCACTTCTGAAAAATCCTCTCTTGGTGTAATTTCCATGAAGTGCAGCACACTTTCCACACTGCAAACCCAAATTTGTCTATCTCCTGGATAGACTGTTTCTCTGTGTGAAATTAAAGTGATCTATAAATCCTCATACATATATGCATGTGTTTCATGTTGACTGGTATATGAACAGTATACAACAGCTCTGCACATGAATAACACAGAAACAGTTCAATCCATTGAGATTTCTAGTCAGAAATTTCAAGTCATTTCTTGGAAATGCAGACAGTTATGAAAGCTGACTTGGGACGTGAATGTTCTGAACAAGTAACTCTGTAGGGAATATTTTTGACTTCAGTCTGACTTTTCCATGTGTGTATTCAGGCGTTAGATCTTCATTTAGGCCTAATTTATGACTCAAAAAACCTCAAAGGAGACTTAGTGACAATAATCAGACCAGACTAGAACTGGCTGACAGTCTACGAAACAGATGTCGATCCATAATTGATTCATGCAATGGCCCCGAAAAATATGACAAAAGAATGGAGAGCTAATAAAAATAAATGTTTTCTTGTAATGCCAGGATGTGCGAATAAATAACTAATGCATAAAAAGGCAAAAAGGGCAGGTGATTTATATTCAAAATTTATGGAGAGATGAAAAGTGCAAGGGTTGGGTTTGTAGAAAGACTAATTTTACAATGTCACAAATTATAAGCCAGGGTCTGCATAAATAGAGCCATCCAAGGGCAAGAACGAAAATAAAAATAAACAGCAAGGAGAAAGCATTGGGTCTTGATTGCATGTGTTATTTACATTATAAGGCAAAGGTTGTAAAAAGCAGAGAAATGGCTGGCATTTGTTCAAAAGGGTCAAAATAAGATTGTAGATCAATTATCACAATGTGAAAAATTTACAATGACATATTAACAAGTCTGTAACTTGTAATGCAGGATTTCGAGGACAGGAAATAAAAACTGTAGCCAACTGAGTGGCAGATTAATTGAGTTACAGAAAGAGAGGATGTTATATTGGACTCCAGCAAGATGAGAAGGGCCCTGTTCAAAGTCAAGTGCACACTGCAATTCTGTGACTAGTATGCGACAAAAAGCGGCAGATTGGCTGATTTTTACCAACTCCCTTCCTAACTTGTGAGAAATGCTCTGAATAGTCAAGGATGCCATGATTTATCAGTCTCCAGTAAGCTAGAGGGCAGTAATGAGCAATCAGAAAAAAACAGTAATAACAGCAATATGTCTTACCTATGGTTTTATTAGTATATGTCAGAGCATGTAATGTGCCACAAAGGGAAATCAGGGAACCCATATCTATGTAATAACTTAAAAGAATCGCTGAATCATTTTTAAAAAAAGAAAACTTATACAATCGATTCGCTTCAAAACAAGTCAAACATTCCATTACTTATCCATATTTTCTAGCTCTTTTTGACTTTGCTCTGCAAAACAGTTTAAAAATGAACATGAAATATGTTAAGAACTCTCAAATTGCTATGTTTGTGAGATTGTTTGTGAAAAAAATTGAGGATCGTAGCTTCAGTTGTAGAGAAGAACTATGAAGTAATTGAAGCACCTAGTGTACAACAGTCAACAAAAAAAGAAAAATTCTGTTTTGTAGAACTTAATGCGATTTGTTGTCAATTTGTCGTTATTTACAAAATATGTTACTGTAAACTTTCAAATCCACCACAAAAATGAGCGTCTTTGTAAAATATTGGTTGGTTGGTTGGTTGGTGTTTTACCACCATGTGGGCTTCCTTGGCTATTTTCATGGTGAGTAACTAGTTTAAAATAAATGAAAAAATAAAGGGCTGTTTTAAAACAAGTTTTTAAGGTTTGCTTTAGATAAAAACTCTAAAAATGGACTCAGGGTTGACTTTTCGAGAGTGTTTGTGGAGTACCAAACCAGCACAATTTAATAAAATATGTTTAAGAGATACTGGACTCTAGCATGAAGAGTGTATCGGTGGATGTTTATATGATATTAAGAAAGAGATCTCTATGTTAGAGTTAGACAACTTCCATGACTTTGTTCGGACTTTGCAGGTATATTGTGTCCTACATACTGAGGTGTATAAATTCTTAGGTCATTGACACTGTAGCGTCATTGCAAATGCTAAGTAGAACATCGGTAGCTATGCCAAGGAGAAATTTCGCTTGACTGACTGACCCCGACCAGGAACTTGGGGCAACAAGGGACGGAATGGCCTGAGGCTACTAGTCCCAGAAGCTATTAAGATCCGCTACAAAGAACAGGCAGTGAAATCGTACATGTTGTTCCAACTGGGTCATGCAAAGTTGCTACAAAGCTAGTTTGATTGCAAATATACAAGAGGTTCGAAATGCCTGAGACCATGCTGAAAATCTGGGAATTGTTTTCCATTTAAACGAGGAAATCAACAAGCAAGTTTAAGTTTTTGAACATGTAGAAATTGGAATATTCTCAAAGCATGCCGAGTAACATCAGTTTTAGTTATCTTGAGTTTTTCTAATGCCTTTTACTCAAATTTGTTAAATAATTTATTTAAATAGAAAAAATGCAAAACAGAAGCCTTTTTCACAAGTAGTTTCAGACATTTGCACCTCACTGTACTGTATTTTATAAAGAATTTCAAAGTTCTTGCAATTCCCAAAGCAGATTTTTCATTGTTTTTTGTATACTTTAATAGAGATTCGTACATCTAAGTGATGCCCTACTTTCATAGCAGAAACACAATAGACTGTTTAGACTCTCAAACACATTATCCTCTGAATTGAAATGGACTTCCTGTGATCGATGGAGTTACAGCAGGGAAAACCACTCATGGTAATGCCATCCACTCATGGTAATGGAGGAAACCCAACACTCTTGAAACAGTGGGTGGGATGCCATGTTCATGTCAAAGTAATATTCATCCAGGCTACACCCTGTCTAAAGATGTAATGCAGATGAAGGGGAATATGGGATAATCTTTAGAGCAAGGTTTCCTATAATATCTCATACACTTAGAGATGAGTTCTGTGAGGTCTGTGAAATTAAATGTGAAATTATATATGAAAAAAAAAATATATATATTCTGATCAATCATACACAACACCACTGCCATTTATTAAGAAAGTACCATGTTCTTTTTAAAGGCAAGTGTGTAATTTCGGTAGTACTACACTGTAAAAAAAGTATTCTCCTAAACTGTAAAATATACTCTAATAATCTGTTTTGCTTACAAGAAAATACTATCAGTCTTTCTACTTCAAAATGTAATGTTCAAATCAATGTGTTACTAACATATTATTTTAATTATTTGAATAATTCAATAAATTGATTTTAATAACACAATGTAATAAAAATTAGTCTCACTTACATTTTTTTATGGTTATTCTGTAATTATGTGGTGCTTATTATATTTATTTTCACGTAGCATCAATATTTTGGTAAATATTTATATCTGGTAAATTTGAGAACTTCTATTAATTATGAAACATTGGTTTAGTAGAGATAAGTGTTGTGCTTTTTTTAAATAGATATTTTGCTTTTGCAAGGATGTGAACATTCTAGAAGTTTCTGCAAAATTCTGGAATATTCTAGTGCTTTCTGGAACATTCCAGAACATTGTGGGACTAGTCATAAAAGGCAAAAATCATCCAAAGTACACTTTTGAAGTTTTGGACGACTCACTTTTGGTGTGCTAATATGTTGTTATCTTAGTATTATGTGTGTACCATGTAATTGTTATGCATGAGTAATAACATTAGCTTGTATAAGTTGTCAACACATTTTTTTTTTTTTTACTTTTCATGAGCACTATTAATGAATAATGATACACAAATAGTAATGTGATTTTCATATTCAGCGTGTCAAACTTCATAAAGAAACATTAAAAATAAAAGTGAAACAACTTTTATAAAACATTTGTTTCACTTTGTTATTTATGTGAAATTTAGTGGCAATTTCTGATTTAAAAAAATGCTTCAAAGAAATTCAACACCAAATTGTATTCATTGTAGGGTCACTGAATTCCAAAAATAGTGATTGTTTTCAAACAAGTTTCCTAAACACACTGCCATTGGCTGAACAAACTAAGAGCCCCTCCAAAACTCACACCATAGACCAATTATCGGTTTATTCAGGATGCAGCGGAGCCTATCTGGAGGCAGAAAATGATGGTTTTCAAGTGGCAGTCTATGGTGCCATGGAATAAAAGAATAAAAAAAAGATCAATTTGATTTTATATTTAAAAATTCTGACTTTATTCTTCCATGGATTTTACCCATTTACCTCCACTTGTTCCCAGTGTTTTTCTGCAACCACTATGCGCGCGCAGCTGCAAGTGACGTAACTGTGACGTCTACTCTAAATTGGTCTATTGGTTCAGCCATTGTTGCTGTTATCAAGCAGGAAACTCCAACAAAAAGAGCAATGTTTTTTAAGCACCACAGAGCCACAGAATTTACACTTTTCAGGGACGTCAACCTACACATGGCTTATTTATAGTTGTCTCTGAACGTTAAACTAAGGTAGGAGGGATTTTAACGTCAAAAACATTACACACATCACCTTTAAAATCTAGTAACTCTATCTCTAAAACATTTTTGGAGGTGTTTTGCTGCCTTAGGCACAACAGGTTCCTCAAAGGCCCGTGACGAAGAACAAACAAGAAACGTTCTGCCCTCTGTAGCACCTGTGCATCAATACACGTTCTGAACATCCCACCACCCTCAGGGGCAGAAGAGAAAAGAGGCAAACAAACGAATGAGAAACTTTGAGAATGTTACAGAACAAGGATGGTGACACATCAGGAAGTCAGTATATATAAACAAGTGCCAGACAGTGGAGGACAGAATTCAGTAAGAAGGTGAAGGACATAGACAGGACAAACACAGAAGAGACGTGTAATGCATTTCCTGTAGTTTAACCAAGCGTGACAAGCCTCTCAAAAACATGACCAGGAAGGAGGAGAGGTTTATGTCGGTCAGTTCAACATCATTTCCAAAACAGTTTCAGGAGGAAAAAAAAAATAATTATATATATATATATATGTATAATAATATTATAATATAAATGTATATAATATATAATATAAATATTATTGCTTGATATTGATTAACTATATGAATTTATATACATATATAAATTTTCTGCCCCCTTATCTTGAATTATGTGATCATTCTTAATGCATATTAACCCTTTGGGCGCCAGGGTTTTTTGGAAAAAATGCTGGATTTTGACATCAAGATTTCAAAAGCTTGTGGCTTGAAAGGGCTTAAAGATAGAGATCTACTGTAAATTAGAAAAATGTTGGGCATGACCAAAAGTTTATGTGGGGTGTAAATATACTAATCTAATTAGCATATTATGACGTCATCAGGGGCGGCCATCTTGAATTTCATAATATTCAGGAAATAGTAGATATTGAATTGATGTTTGAACTTATTTGCATGTTTTTTTTTGTCTTTTTATCCTCATTCCAAATGATCAGGAAAAGAGGAAATCAACAGTAAAACAGGAGAAAATAGTAAATTATTACTATATTACTGTGCCATAGTACAATGCGTGTGCCTATTTTTTGATCAGTTGACCAGCTATCTGCCCAATCAGGTATCTAGGTGACAAAGGCTGCGTTTACACTGGCACAAAAAATCCGATCTTTCGCTCACATCTGACACAGATCGGAATTTATTGCACACGTGTAAACACAAAAACCCGCACTAGATCTGATTTTTTTGCATCCGATCC
>NW_015546478.1:117479-153719 GCF_001515605.1 Sinocyclocheilus anshuiensis | reverse complement strand
ACTGCAAAGATGTACCGGGAGAAGCGCGATTATTAGACGACCGATCGTCATTTCCAAAAGGCAAATATTCCCCTTCAGAGTCAGAATCGGCGAATAACATTTGCAACACATCCTCATGGTATTAGCCATTTGGCAATTTTCTCTCACAATTTACTCACACGCTCTGAACTGAACTGAACTGCTTCCGCATCAATGACACAATAGCTCACTTGCGACTTTGGCGCTTAGAGGGTTAATAGACTGAATCATGCAGTGAAAGAACGCACTCTAAATGCGCATGCGCACTAAAGCCTGTGTTGGTCTACTCTAACCAGACGTCATCACGTCGTGTATGCGTGCCTCTATAGGTGTGTTTTGTTTCGTTTTTGCAATATACTCGATATGCTTATTTATTGTGTATATATATATATATATATATATATATATATAACCGTCTATGGAGAAAATCATCACCTGAAAAAGTAATAAATAAAAATAAATTACAATACATATTGTAATTAAAATTAAATTATAATAAACATTATAATAAATTATATTAAAAATATAATTACAATAAAAGTTTTTCACTCAAAAACTGAAGTGCATAAGCTCAAATCAATGAGGCCAACAACCAATCACTTCCAAAAAGAAATACAATTCAAATAAAAAAAGTTGATGAAAAGACTTAATCCAAGATTTTGTGATAATATAGCATAAGAGATTTACAAGCAATTTTTTTAAGGAGGTTATTTTTGACAGGGAACACCAAATAAGGTACATTATTTTCAGCACGGTAAAGGGGTTAATAGATCGAGTGCACTCACAAAATGCATTGCAAAAAAAGTGCCAATTTGTCTGTCTAGAATTTCTAGACCCCTTACTGATAAAAAAAAAAAAAAAAAGAAGAAACAAAAAGCATTAGCATATAAGCAACAATTTTTAGTCACCACTACTGGATTGTCAAAAGCAATCACCCAAATATGAACCAACATGGTATTTTGCAACAATAGCACCACAGCGGAATGAAAATCCAGGTGTGCATTTGAAATCTACTTTACATCTAAAAGAAATAATGTCCCTCATTGATTGTGATTAACTGTGCCATGCTGTCACAACTTCGAATCATTGCATAAAGTCACTTCCCTAGGTACAATATTACCATGGTAACATGTTCTAGCACAATTATCCTCAGTCTCAGGCACCAGATTTACAGTGCGGCTGAAATTCCTGAGCACAGAACTTGGTTGTCACGTATTTCACTTTTGGAAGATGAGAAATGTATGCCTCACTCCGCTGAGTAGTCTCATTAAAAGAGAAGATTGTGTTTTTCATCAAACATATTGCATTATTGATTTTAAAAGGAATAGTTTATCCGAAAATTCTGTCATTGTTTACTAGGGGTGGGAATCACCAGAGGCCTCACGATACGATATTATCACGATACTTGTGTCACGATACAATATTATTGTGATTTTAAATATATTGCGATATTCTGCGATATATTAAAATGTATTACCTTTTTCCAACTTCAAATTATGTCCCCAAAGGAAAACTTTGACAACATCTGTTTTAACTAAAAAGAAACATTTCTCAGTTTGTTTATCTCACTTCAGTTTTATTGTTGCAGTGCATAACAGTGAATAACTGTATTCTCATTAACTAACATTAAGAAAGATTAATAAATACTGTAATAAATGTATTGTTCATTCATGATAGTTAATACATTAACTAACATTAACTAATGGAACCTTATTGAAAAGTGTTACCTTAATATTAAATATCAATATATTATTTTTATTCACTTCTATGTAACAGAATCAGATATAAGTTGTTGTTGTTGTTTTTGACTAATTATCCAAATAATGTATAGTCCTACAAAGTTATTATTATCAGAGCATATGAGCAGAGCATAGCGGAGCAGAGCATAGCGTCACTGAAGGTAGCATTATTTTAGCAGCGTTGCCCAGTACAGCTGAACTAGCCTACACCATGTTACAGCACAGTAGCACTACTGCAAACCGGAACAAGTATACTGCATAGAAATTTCCTGGCATGAGCGGTACACGAGCGGATCGCCATTATTATTATTATTATTATTATTATTATTATTATCATTATTATATGTAGCCTATATTTTCGGTGCATCCCTACTTACATCCCCTCCTTTTTTACAAATCCGAACTAAGTCCATACATCTGATTTAAACGTGGACGGGGCTTTCCTGATAACTTTCCGCGATGCCGCCCTCTTTATTTTACTAACTTACTGCATGCTGAAGGTGACCCAGCTGACCTCACCAGAAAAAACTCAACACCACCATCTAGTGGATTGTAAATAAATTGATTTTATTATTCTACCAAATAGTATAATAAAAGATCGATACTTGGCGTCCGTGTATCGATACAGTATTGCCGTGGAAAATATCGCGATACTATGCTGTATCGATTTTTTCCCCCACCCCTATTATTTACTCAACCTCACATTGCTCCAAATTCCATGTGCCATTTTTTCTCAGTGGAACGTGAAAGGAGAAATTCTTTAGAATCCTTGCATGCTACAGAGCTACTCCAGCCACTTTATTATCTAGCTGAAATAAAATCAAAATCACTTAGAAATATTATGTGTGTGATCAATTTATTTTATTCATTATATATATTAATATGTTTTGACCAATACTTTAAAATAATTGTTTAAGTTTAAAAAAGTATTGTTAAAATTAGAAACAAATTATATTGTTTCTAATCACATAAAAATACGGAGCCCCAAACCTCGCATGGGGACAAAAATATATTATTGTCATGAAGTAGAAATCGTTCCCTCGTTTTATTAATTTGTTTCCTCATTTTATTTAAAGTGTGGCCTCAATTTACTATGCATTCCCTAATTTTAGAAAATCATGGCCATGCTGTACTGATGTGCTCACTTGTTTTAGTAAATTGTGGCAATGTTGTACTCATTTTAGTAAATCATGGCCATGTTGTACCAATTTGCTCCTTCAGTTTAGTAAATCATGACCACATTTTACTAATTTGTTCACTCGCGTTAGTACATAGTGGCCACATTGTACTAATTTGTTCAATTGAATTAAAATGAGGGAATGAATTTGTATAAAGTGTCCAAATTAACAAGTTGTGGGAACAAATTCTTAATTTGCGGTCACAATTTAACTAAACCAAGGGAACAAATAGTAAATTGTGGCCATGAATTAACTAAAACAATGAAGTCTTAATTCCTGCCCTCCTAATAAAACAAAACCATGAAAACAAAATAAAAATATAAAACATAACTAAATATTATAGCAGTTGTTGTGGTAGAAGTAGAGTATTGATTGATTTCCAGATGACCACTGATTTCCATTGACAAAGCTGGATACAAACTGTAGTTATTCAATGATTTTATTGTTTCTGAAATCAACACGTTTAACATTTTCAGTGTGGACAGACTCAAGCTGTTGCAGTGCGACACGTAATGGGTTGTGTCTGTTGTAGTTGGTGTTTGTGAATGAGGCGCTAAAACAATTCTTAGTGAAGAATGACTTCCAGTCTCCGCCAGATTTCCTCCGAATTGCAAAGGCTTTATTGGCTGTTCATGTAGCTGTACATAATCTATGATTCAGTGCTCTCCAGAATTTGCTCCAAATTGAGCGAGTGATTCCCATCACTGTATTTCCTATCTGGACCGCTGGTCATTAGACTCTGCCTGCAGCTCTCGATATGCCCTGACATAATGTACATGATTTCATGAACCCTCATCATTAGCCCCTGACGAACTCCCCAAGACCCCAACCAATCACATGCCCGGTCAAGCATCCCGATCAGTCTGGGTCAAGATGAGTAGCCAGAACAGTTCTCTCAGCACACATCAAGGAGAGGAAATGGCAGCCTCTTCTTACAAAGCTTAATTTCTCAAGCACAGGTCGAGAGGGCTAACGCTAAGTGGCAGCTCGGTCAACTGGTGTATTCATATAGGCAAACAGTACTTGGGGAAAATCACTTACCACTCAGTCCCTTTCACCACCAGAGCTGTATTGTTCAAGTGGATTGAGTTTGTCAATCAACAAGACTTTGAATGTTTGACGTGGATACATGCAACCAATGTGCAAGCAACCTGTGGATTAGCAACAAATGCTAATAAGCTACTACAGAGACTAATAAAATTCAGTTTTAATAATATTTAAAAGTGACCCACTTTAGCATGGGTTACTGATTCCATGAGGTCTTAATTTCAGCCGCTAGCGTCAAGGTTTAATGGTTACAACTACTGACAAGTGGCTATTTAAACCAGTCTAGTTTAAATAATGCAGACAAGACCTGTACAAATGAGTCAGTGTGAGTAAACCTTACAATATATTTGAACTCAGCATGAAATTAAAAATAATACCAATTTCTTCTTTTAAACGTATTCCAGTACTCATTATAACATATACATTACACCACCTCTGAAACAACTTTAGTTTTTTAGCTAAAGTCACCCAGAAGGTCTACAATGCCTGGGTGTTAAATGTTAGCATCTCAGTAAACAGATAAAAACTGATTAAAAGATTAAATAATAATAATAATAATAATATTTATTGATGAAACATCTACTAAAATATTTAAAATATTGAACAAAAAAAACAACAACTAAGTTTTGAATGGTGCAGAGACATAATAGCGTATAGCATCTACCAGTAACTACCATAAATATCATAACATAGTTTTTTATCATTAAATGTTTTGATAAGTCTTTGTAAGACTTACATCTTACCTCGCTCTCTTTCAACATTGAAACTGAAATTTCACACTGGAATTCGCACTCTGCTTCTGTGAACTGTAAACGCTGCCCACTTTGAATTAATAGAAAGTGTCAACTGCGCATTAAATTAAGATTTGCTCATGTTGCATCCTTATTTCATTTTAGGCGTTTTTACAGTGTTGTGCATTATAACCAATCAAACACGGTTCTGTTGAGCTTAGGAATGCAATGGCCAATCAGAGGCGTTCAGATGAGTCATCGCTGAAACTCGTCAGCTTTGTTGAATGCGCGCACATTCAATGACTGAATTCCGCGAATTCTCTCATCATAAATAACAAAGAGCAGATGTACGTACAATGTAAGTAAGGGATTAATTTCGCAGTGTAGACAGCTTCAGTGATTATAAAGATAGTTTTGTTTTTTTGAGAGTGCGATAGATCAAAGTTAGTGATAATGTCATTTCTGTACATAATTTATTCGCCGTTTGAATAACCGTGGGAAGGAAACGTTATATAATTATCCATTTCTGATGTTTTAATTAAGTTGAAATCACACTGAATATAAATTCAGTCACATTAAAACATATTTTATTAGCCTACATGACACCCATGTCTGGTTATTGCCTAAAAAGACAGGTTTATGATGTTTGTAGTTAATAGATTTGGCTGCTTTTAGCCTTAACCTGGAGTTGGTTCACCCTCCGCCTACGATTCTCTCCTAGGTTAGCGGGAGTGAGCGTCACAATATGTTGTAAAAAATTACAAGTGAAACGCAAGAGACATGCTATGTTGACCCTCGAGGGTCTGTTTGGACAGATCACAATGTTCTCCAGAACTCTGCTGGGCTGCCAGCGCAAGGTGCCCATTCAGATTACACATCTCTTGGACAACCCAAATCTAAGAACACCTAGAGCGCCGCTCTTGTCTGCTGGTACCAGCCTCGGCCTCTCACATCCCAACTTTCCACTTGGCTTCTTCGCCTTTGGACATATATGTCAGACAAGAGCACCGTTCACTCTCCGCCAGCAAAACTGCCACCCTGGGCTACGCTAGAGACTGTATAACACCAACCTACCAAGCCAACGGTGAGGAACAAACGATAATGTCGATTGTTTCAGACAAGGTGCTTCTGCAGATTAGGCTGTGGACTAAGTAATAGTTTGTGGATATGGATGGAAGATGGGTGGGATGGATAGACGCAGCAGTGGTGGAGGGAAAAGCGGGAGACTGTTATTTAGCAAGTGACCTGAAACTGCCATACCTATTATTCCAATTCACTGGAATCCTAACAGTAGGCTTCTTAGACTGTGACTCCTAGAAGAAAACTGAAGTTTTAAGTATAGTTCTTCCACAGGTCACGCAAAACTTTTTTGGTTTTGTTTCCAAGAACATTTCCAAGCCTATTTTCAACTGGGATCAGGGAATTTTAAACACATATTGCCAAAAGGAAGCAGTTTTTCCCTTTACAAAGGTTATTTGTTTAGGCACAATAATATCTAGTGTAGAAAAATACTAGCACTCTCTTCCAATATATGCGTCATTTTAAGCATCATAGATGTAAAGTCTCTTTCAAAAGATCATTTTGGCCAAATTCTGAGGTTGTATACTCTAAGAAAAGAAAATATTGCCCAATGTTCTGTTAATGCACAATAATTTTCTGTATGGATTTTATCCATATTTTCACTTACAAATTGTATTGTGTTTTAGGGTTGAAAGAAACGTCTGTAAACCTAATGGAAAAAGGTACAGGTAATTTTTCTGCCAGGATATTATCCGTTTTTTTTCTACGTAGCATGTATGCATTGAGGGCAACGCAATCCCATAATGCATTGTGACATGACAAAAATGTGTCTAAGATGATGGATAATGATCAGTTACAAATATTTACACTATATGATAATTATGGAACATAAAGTATGTTGTGTGTATATGCTTATTAGAGTATCATATAGTTCACTTAGCAACATGCTAACACCAAACTCTACTGCAATCAAATTCAAACCAAGCCAGCTTCACGTGACAAACACTATTTATAAATTGTAAGTCACAAAGAGTTGATTTCTATGTAGTGTGAACCAAACTGACCACTTATACGATTTAATTTCAGTTAGGATGCTGCCTATGTAGGCAGCACACAACACCTCACTAGGTTTTAGAACGAAACCTACATCTGTTTTCTGCTCCACTTTGCAAAATGTTAAGAAAAAATGTATCTAGCATTATAAACAGTATAGCATTAAGTGTGACAAACAAATGAAGAGTTCTTCGATCCCACTCATATTTTCCTTCACTGTCTTTTTAGCTATAAAATCTTTTTTTTTCTAGCTGTCATTCAAGTATATAAGACAAGACAGATTTCACACATATTGCCACAGCCTCATGTCTGCAGTTGGTAGCTCTGAAAAAAAAGGTTTAAAAGTTCTGCTAAATTCTATATTTTCATTATCGAGGGGACAGTTTCATTCAGGTCATATAAATTAGTATGGTGACACTTTATTTTGGTAGTTCACTTTAGCCATTCTGCTGACTATAAGTAACTTTGCAACTACAAGTCAACTATAAGTCATTAGAGTATTAGTAGTCTATCTGCTTAATATCTACTATCACTTTGTTTTAACAGTCCCCAACAGACATTCTACTGACTATAACTAACTTTGCAAGTACATTTCAACTTATTCCACTAACTCTAACCATCTACTAATACTCTAATGAGAGTTAGTTGACATGTAGTTGCAAAGTTGCTTAAAGTTGGTAGAATGTCTAAATTGGACTATCAAAATAAAGTGTACCCATCACTACCAAATATATATGTCAAAACGTCTACCAAACTTTTCTATATTATAGATTCGTTTTCAGTTAAGTGGTTTCAAAATGTACAGTATGAAATACTGAGCCTATATCATTATCTTGAAGATTTATTATGACCTATGAGAAGACTTAAAAATAAATCTCAGTACTTCCGGAACAGCAGACCCAAGAGCACTCTAAAAAATCCAATAATACAAAAGGAAATATGTTACACTCTGTTAGAATTAAAGAATGTAAATCAAATTATCCCCTTTAAGCCCAGTTAAACATCCTGCTTTGAATGGTGCCAGCTGAAAACTTTTCACCATATTTCCTGTGGGCTGTAAAGCTGAATTAGTCCTTAGCTCGAGTATGTTGTTAACCTTATTTGATTTGACTGGGGTTGAATATAAATTGCTTCCAAGAGCTTCTCAAATAAGCCCAGTTAAACATCCTGCTTTGAATGGTGCCAGCTGAAAACTTTTCACCATATTTCCTGTGGGCTGTAAAGCTGAATTAGTCCTTAGCTCGAGTATGTTGTTAACCTTAAAGATTTGACTGGGGTTGAATATAAATTGCTTCCAAGAGCTTCTCAAACCATAAGCTGATTATTCAGTAATGTAAAATGCTCACTTCATTCCATTTTCCTTCAAAGAAAATGACATATTTGGTATTTTATTGACGGTAGATGCAAAAATGAATGCATAATCACAACCCCCTTCCGGTTCTAGGCATGGTATAAGATGGCGAGCTGTCCTATTTACAATGTTTCAAAGATAAAGGAGGACATTGGGTAATTCTTTAAGATAATGTTAGGAGAAGCAAGGCGCCATCAAGTCATATAACATCAGTCTCACCGTGCAAATTCAGTCCAACTGAAGTCTCAATGATGACGACCGATGAATATGTCAGATGCTGCCAATGACCAAGATAACATTTTAGTCTAATTTATACTAGCAACACTGACACATTTAACGGTCATTGAAGACCTATAGCATGTGATATGAGAGAGGTCCTGCGTTCAAATCCCGGACGAGCCCCCAAACAATCTGCATTGTATGCTACTTTGGAATGAGACTAATAGTTATTCAGTGATTTTATTGTTTCTGAAATCAACACGTTTAACATTTTCAGTGTGGACATAACGTAAAGGTATAACGGTACCTTTTGTGGTTTGATTTAAAAATATATATCAACGGGAACGGTTTTCATGCATATTAAATGAATTAATTTAAATATTTATTGTGTAAATAAAGACGTTATTTATGAGAGTACGCCCTCAATATGATTTAAATGGTGAAGGTAAACAAATAATTAAATCTTCATGAGGTGAGAGATGCTGTCTGTGAACTGTCTTTGAATGAAATATCTCATTCTCAAAACCTTGACTCGATGCTTCTGCTCCTGTGAGAAAGTTGAGGTGTTTTAGCTATTCTGCGCATAGCTGTCTTTGTGACGGGTAATTCGTTTGTTTATAATTGTCTTTTTGGTTTTGACAGGACTAAGTTAATTACCGTTTGATCTGAATGTGGGACATAATTAGAACCCTCTTAAAGCTGCATCCAACCCTCACATCCCTTCTGCCAAAACGGATCATCCCGCACCGTAATTAAACTTCAGCTCATCTGTCAGAGAGTCGAGGTTTCCTTTAATAGCAGAAAAGAAGCAGCAGGTACACTGTTATGTTTTCAAGAAAGTGGTAAAGATTTAGAAATGCTTCATTGGTCAACATTAAATGCATATTTCTGAGTGAAAAATTATTGTGAATTAACGTAAATCAAATTATACAATTGCATTACCTTGTAAAGCCAACTAAGCGGTTGCATATAAACAAAAAGGGAATGTTAGAGATATTTTCTTATCGTTTCTGGTCAGTAGACATTGGCAGCAAACAGCTTATGGGAAACCATGCAAGACGTTTCCCCCAAGCGTGCCTTGAAGTGAATCTTTTCCGCCGTACAGACGGACAACCTTCAAAGACTACTTTCACTAACTGACATGGCTGTGAGCAAATCAAATTAAACTTGCTGATCCAATAAAGTCCCTCAAGTGACCGGCTAAATGATCGGCTCGGTTTCACTCGAGTTCCTCACGTTTTTCTTCTGTAATTGGTAGCATCATCTAAATAACAATTTCGAATGTGGGTAAATTAATCTCATACATTCTTAAAAATGTAATAGAAGAACCATTTTTGGTACGCCAAAGAACCCTTTAGTGAACTGCTTTTACAAGAACCATTTTTCTTAGTTTGAAGAACATTTTAAAAATCTAAAGAACCTTTTCCACTGTAAATAACCTTTTGTGCAATGGAGTGGTTCCGTGGATGTTAAAAGTTCTTCATGGAACCATAGGTGCCAATAAGGAACCTTTATTTTTTGAAAGTGTAGAATGTTGAAATCATCAAAATGTACAACACAGTAACAGCCAAACTTTGTCTCTATCTGCTTTGCTCCTATGCCTGTCTTGGAACCTTCATCCTGAAAATGTTTTTGCTACGTGTTTTGAGCCAGACTGAACTTACATGAGAAAATACATGGTTAGTTGATGTTTTGGAGGTCTCTACTACAGCAAATCCTCTATGTGCTCTATGAAATAAGGCTGCAAGACCTGCCATTCGTGTTTGCTAGAACATGAAGTGCCTGTTGGGGCTACACACATCCACTAATAAAAAGACTGACTGAACCTGTTGCTCATCCACTTCTGTGCGCCTTCATGATGTTTCAAACCTGTATGACTTCAGCAGACTACAACATAAGATGCTCTGTTCCATAAAATGCGAGCATATTGTGACCTGAACACAAATAGCACTAAAAAGTGACTTGTGTGCATTCAATAAGAAATGGAATAAACCACACAATATCTATATGTGCTATACAACAGACTGAAATTTAAGTTATTGACAATATTGCCCTTTGGCTGTATCTTTTTGTGCAACACATATGCAACACGTGAAGTATAAATATGTGCATGTCTGAATGGTCACAATAAGCTTTTGTTTGTATGGAAAAGAGCAGCATGCAGATTATTCCAAGGATTTTGTATTCCACAGAAGGAAGTCACACAGGTTTGGAGCAACATGAGGGTGAGAAAATGATACAAACAGTACTGCAACAGACCGGTATTTCCACACATAACAACCATCACCTGGACAAAACAAATTTGGACCAAAAAAAAACAAAAAACAGACACACACAAAAACAAACCAAGACAAAACAAAAAAGAAAACCAAAAAATGGATAAAACAAAAATTAATATAGGCCAAAAGAAAACAAAGGATTAGGACCAAATCAAAATAACTCAAAACAAAACAAATGTATAAAAATAAAAAAGAGTCCAAAACCAATCAAGCCAAAACAAAGTGGTAAACAATACAAAGTGGCCAAGCAATACAAACAAGTCAAAACAATACACAACAAAATAAGCAACAACAAATGGATGAAACAAAACAAACAAATGCCAAAACAAACAAACAAATAAATAAATAAAAATTGTTTTTAAATAAACTGGACAAAATGGCTATGGAGTTGTTAACTACATAACTTCACTGCAGTAATAAAACAAAAATGTCATAGGGACTACAGTAATTGTTGCTTGAACAGTTAAAACATACATAATTAGTTGTGACAAATGACATTGTGTCAAGTGTTTTTTTTAAGAAGTGTAAACTGATAAACTGTTATCTTAAGGCCCTATGTCACGAATTCGGTCCATGGACTTCCGTTTATTCACCACCAGAGGTCACCCTTTCCATTACATTGACTCTCGCACAACACAAACTGTTGCATAGCACCCCGGACTACATATCCCATCATTCTTTGCACGATTTGCACACTGCACTGATTGCACTCATTGCACGCAGCTGTTTCTAATCACCTCACTCACTATATAACACCCACTCTAACCACCTTTCTCGGCTGAGTATTGTTTAGCCCGTACCCCATTCCGAGTCTCTGTGTTTTCCTTGTTTTGCCTTGCCTTGCCTGTTTCCGCGGTTTCTGATCTTTGCCTGTTTTCCTGGATTTTTCCCTCTCGTCTCGCCCCTGTGATTCTGTCTGCCGATCGGTGACCTACGCTAGCCCTGGGACTATTCTTGTGTTTTGCCCGCCATATACCTGTTTGCCATTGTTTGACCCTGCCTGTTTACCACGTCTCTTTAATAAAGCCTGCAGATGGATCCACACGTCTCACGTCTCGTCAGCCCCGTTACACCCTACTATAGTTTGATTGAACACTGGACCATTTGTTTTCATACACGGTTCTAAATAAAGTCCATAAAAGAAAAGTATAATTTTTTCCCTGCAATAATGCAAGTCTGAAAATCCACTCATACTAGTGAAAACACTACATCCTCACTTCACACATACTAAAAGATTTCAATGTCACAATCACAGTGTAAACCCTCTACACTAATGTGTCACACTTGAAAATCGACAGTAACCTCACCATGAAGCAAAGAACATTTTTTTTTTAACAACAGCTAACCTGCCTGTGACAATCTGAAGAGATCCCCACTAAATATCCAGCACTCGAGGACTTTTGGTTAGCATTCTATAGTCTTCTGATGTGAGAGCGATAGATCATTCCAACAAATTATTCCTTCTCATGTTGAGGTTATGGTAATACACATTAATCAGTTGCACTCAATGTGACAAATGTCAACAAAGTCTGCAGGGAGCTGAAGTATCTATTGATTGAAGAGAAGAAATTATTTCATTAATTACTGGTATGTATATCATTGACGCTTCCTAAATGAGAAAAAAGATCCGCGCTCATAATGATTTATGGCAGCTCGCCCAGCGGGACTCTCTCATTTAATGAGCTCCGAGACGAGCCAATAGCAGACGTGCTTTATGACATCAACCGAGTAATTTTCCAGGCTTCATGCTGAGCAACTTCACAGACAGGCATTGAACAGCAGATAAGAGTCAGCACTGGGAGTAACTTAAAGCTCATCCTCAACTGGCAATATAGCAAACTAATGTGATTATGAAGTTTGGAATGAAGATTAGCAGAATGGCTGATGAGATGCCACATATAAAAATACCTGCATCGTGGGACATGTTGACGAAATGAATGGTGTCACGATTTTCCAACATGAATGGAATCGGTACATACTATTTGTGTATGAAGATGCCTCCTGGTTTCAGACCTGCTTCCAAGGCACCATGTCATATCTAATGATCCAGAACAAATTCAAATGAGCTTTAGTGCAAATCAAGCACATATTTAGTGACTATAATACTTATTTCCCAGTAGAAGATAAGACATAGCCTAAGCTTAAAAAAACAAAAAAATCCCCTAAAAACTCTATTTAACTGGCCGCTGGAATTGCTCGCCAGTTCAGCACTGAACAGGGTATGGATCCATCTCGGCACGTTTAGGTGAGGTTGGACTGAAAGTGCTCTCTCACCAGCAGAAGGAATCAAAAGGCTAGACTCACATTTGCTGAGGAGCATGTTGTGTGGAGAGAGGAAAACCACTACAGTTACCAAACTATGGAAGAGTCTGGAAGAAGAGCAGACCAAGATCACACCAGCGCAGTGTGAGAAACTACTGATGTCCTGCGGCCGCAGATCTGCTGAAGTCTTTCAGAGAAAGGGCCTCTACACTTCCTACTCATTTCTGACAGCTGTAACCCTCCAAAATTTTAGTTGTAATCTTCTTTCGTGCTACATTGGTTACTGTTCTCTAATTTTGATCACTGTGTTTTCGTCGAAGGCTACGTCCACACGAAGCCAGAGCTTTCCCTATCCGATCTTTTTTTTCCCCTCGTCTCAAGAAATATCTACGTCCACACAAAACCGACACAAAACGATGTAGTATACATGCCAGACCAGTATGTGGCGCTGTAATTCTGCCACAGAGATACACTAAAAATGGAGAAGAAGACAATCGTTCAGTGTTTGTTCATGTTTTTGTTGCTGTTACGTGACGTAGTGGTGTCTGACTAGGGGCGAGACGTGGGCTGATGACGTCATAGTTTAAGAAAATATACGGATTCGCTGTCCACACGAAAACGCAAGGGTGGCGTTTTCAGATTTATCCACTCTGGGACCCGGTTTCAAAAAATATCGGTTTCACTCTCCCAAAACGCCGGATCCGTGTGGACGAAACGCCTACACGATACAAAATAAACGCCTATACGATACAAAATGTATGCGTATACATCTAAACGCGTCTCCGTGTGGATGGGGCCGAAATGTCTTGGTTATCCTGTCAAACATGCTAGTATAACAGTGGTATACCCACTGCTAATACTCCTTTAAATTTTGAGCGATTAAGATTAACAATATTTCAGAAAAAAAATCATGTATAGATTGTTCTCTAATTTTGATCTCCACTGTGTGTGTGTGTATATATATATAGATATACACAAACATTTTTTCATGTATATTTTTAGCACAATGTTACTTTTATATTATACAAGCTAAATGTTTATATTTTGTTATACATACAATCAAATCCGCTCTGCTTGCGTTTCACAAATGAAGCCCACTGAAAGTAACAGATAATTTGGAAACACATTTCCAGGTAACACCTCACAACTTCAGCCAATGTAATATAAACTATCAGTATCATTTATCAAACTCATTATCCTGAATTATTAAATGATCCTTTCGAAGTAAATTCTCCAACAGACCAAATTTAATGTTACATGACAAAGCTGCAGTGAGGTTTTTGGCAGTCTCAGGCGTACGAACACAGCCAATATTGATAAATAGGCTGGGATTTCTCACGCTGAAATGAAGCCAACCCCAAAGGGAGGAGTAGCCAATCGGAAGCCAAAGAATGGAGACGGCTGATAAAAAGAGGAGAGCGAAGAGGTTATCAGAGTAGAATGACCTCCAGGTGGGCCGAATCTTCCATCAGCGCGTGGAACCCTGCCTCTTCTGGCACTGTTGTCCTAAAAGATCGGTGGGTGGCCTAAACTCCAAAATACTCTTTTTATAGAGCGCTTTGGTATCTGTTGATCATCTAATGCAATAAAAGCTCCTTTTGTGGAAAAATATAGAGCTTTTTGTTACTGTGGAAACACCTTGATGGTATCAAATGGTAATATCATGGTACTATTTGACTACCATATTGATGTATTTACATTGCCACCAAGTTGTTATGGATGGTTGCCAGGGTGTTACCCACCATCAACCACTAATAATTACAGTAACACTAGGAAGAAAGAATGTTCCATTTTAATGTCTGCTTCTCAACGACTGGCTAAAAAAAAAATCTGTGCTGAAGAATTCCTGGGTTTGTAGGTTAGGGCTTCTGTGAGAAATGAGTCCCACAGCTCTGATATTTTTAGACTTCTGTAACTGTGGCTGTTGTCATTTTCATGTTGGTGGCCTATGAGTGAGTGATAGCAAACATATACTGTATTTACTAGAGCTCAAGGCAGCAAACCTTCTGGGCCAGCGAACCAGCGACATGTCAGAGAAATCAATAGTTACTTACAGACTACGGAGAATCATGACAAGAAGCGTCCTGTTTTAATGGCAAAACACTGATGTTGCTGTATTTAATCGATCAAAATAACACTGCTTCTGGTTTCAAATGCTAACTTGTGCCGGCGTTCATCTATCTGTAATATTCAAGTTAAAATGAAACACATTCGCAACCCATTTCACTTCTGTAATGTGAGGTATTTACTTTTTTTTTTCTTTTTTAGCATAATGTGTACATAAATTATGGAAGATGTTACCGCTTAAGAATAAAAAATGTATAATTATGACTTTATATCTTTTTTTTCTTATAATTGCGACTTTTCAGTTATTTTCAATTCAAATCTCAAAATGGAGCTTTGCAATTGCAAATTTTTCTTGTAACTGACATTTCTTGCAATTTTTAAACAATTTATCACAATATGACTTTAACAATGGGACTCTCTCACAATTGCAGCTTTGTTTCTCGCAATTATCACTTTACATCTTGCAATGGGAGTTTAAATCTCAAATTGCAAATTTGAAGGCTTTACATCTAGCCATTGTGACTTTATTACATTTATTACCTTGCGTTATTGTTACATTACATCTCACAATGTAACTTTTAATTTCAAAGATGTCATTACACAATTTTTGACTTTATATCTCACAGTAGCATTTTACACCTAACAATGTGACTTTATCTCACAATTGCAGTTTTGTTTCTTGTAAACATGACTTTATATCTCAATTTAATTTTATATCTTACAATGTAAGTTTAAATATCTGAGTGGACTTTATATCTCAATTTAATTTTATATTTTACAATGTAAGTTTAAATCTCTGAGTGGAACTTTTTATTCAAAGTTTGCAGACGTCATTATGCAATTTTATCACAATGTGACTGTTATATTATCTCACAATTTCACTTTTATTTCTTTACTCTGAGGTGTACCAGGCTTCCACAAAATAAGACCAGTAATGTTTATTAAGAAAATTAAATAGCATCAATTTTAATTTCATGTTGACTTCAAACCCAAAAGCCTTTGACTTGAGGTACAATTGCAGGCCATGGCCTGATTTGTACTTCCCCTCACTTTCCCGCTAAAAACAGTAAAACACTAAAGTAATGGCATATCATGAGCTCCGCCACAACCAAATGAAATTTGGGGCCTGTAGCATCACAAGCGTTTTGAGTCAAAATGTGTTGCGGTGGAGAATGTAAAACTGCTTGCACGCCTCATGAATTGTGTCAGAGAGCATCACCCTCCTCACATCAAGTCTCATCACTGCAGCTCTCATCGTGTTCAGAAAGAGCTCGTGTCCAACGGGGATGCTTTGTGAAATCCCAGCCCTAGAGTATATCAAAACAGTCAGAGACTCAGAGCAAGTGTGAGGCCATAGGGAAATAAGCAAACCGTTTTCTGAAAGGATGCAGGTGGCTAGCGAGCCACAACATGGGCTTTAAATTTGTTTCTTAATGCTCACGACCGAGGGTCTGTGACACAGGCCGGCTGACGTTACGTGCCATGTGTATGGGTGTATTTTCATAAATGCTTTCTAAATAGTCCATGTAGGGCAAAAAGTCAAGCTCTTAGAACAGATCTGTGAGGTCTGCTGAAACCTCCGTAGCCATTAGCTGTGTTGTGGGAGGCTGGAGGAAAGTGACATAAATATTACATTTTCACATGTGAGTGCTTGCAACTCATGTCTGTTACTGTAAAATTAGTAATGCAACAACACATGAGCAACTAATTAATCTATGTCAACATATTGTATTGCTTCTGTAGTGCACAGAGCACATTAGTTTTTGATCAAACTGAATATGGTTGTGAATATTTAATGTAAACGCACGATAACAATTAAAACTGCTTGACAGATGTTTAACATGAATAATGCCACAATTCCCATTTAAATACTGCAAAGATTATGCAAAGGATGTAAACATATTTGCTGGTAAACAGCTTTATGTCAAGACATCTGATGCCATCGTACAATTTGAGCAGAAATGGTTTTGGGAAAATTCTGGCAGAATTTGTGATGCAAATGTTTACTAAAGAAAATAATTATTAAAGAAAATTAAATAAAAAAAAACAGTTACAATAACATTTGTTTGCTACAATGTAAGTCAACTGAAAAACGCACGTGTTTGTTGTATTACTGTTGAATGAACCGTCTTCTACACTGTAAAAATATATTTTGAAGTTGTAAATAAAAGCTTGCAGTACATTTTACAAGAAAATTCTATTTCAGTCTTTCCACTTCAAAATATCATGATTCATTCAAAGTTGTACTTGCCATGTCATTGTAATTGATAAAATGTACTAGCAATTTCTGAGTGAAAACTGTTTCTATGCCAATTAATTTTTTTTTTAGTAGTGGGACTACTGTTCTGTATGGTTTAAATTTTAGTTAATTCTTGAATTACATTTGGTTAAATATGTATTAAGCCATTTTCATTGTGAATATGTTGTAAAGTTTATAGGGTTTATTTGCTTTACATATAGTTATTTGCAGTCTTTAGTGTTGACCCGTTTACTTACATTGTAATTGCTTTACAGTAACCAAGATTATCAAAATTACCTTCTGTGGTAATTGACAACATGCCACAAATAGACCTTGTACTGAACCTGTAATATTCTCCAAGTTTCACCACACAGATCTGAGCTTTAGCGGTCTTAAACTACTTGTTCGCTTTAAGACCAAAAGAGAACCTTGGTAAACAGAGCAAACATTCTGGAGAAGGAGGAGGTTTGAATCATCCTAGTAGACCGGTGGGATATCATTAGCCGTGTTTATCTCTGATGCAGAACATAGATAAGGCTGAATAATCCTCTCACATCATTACAGGCAACTGTATAGTGACTGTTACTATTTTAATTGCTGTATCAGTAATCACACACTTTAGAACCAAGGGGCGGGACACAGTTATCTCTTCATATGCCATATTTGGATGCGTTTACATTTTTGGTTACTGCAACTAGTTAATTTACACCCTACAAGGATTGATTCTGATTAATTATGCTGGGTTTTGTATATAGTCTCGTGTGTGGTTTATTGTACATTCCAAATCATTTGTTTTCAGATCTTTTCCACATTCTCAATGTAGCTCGTGTTGTATCTGCCAAAACACATGCTTTTGAGATGATCTGACTGTAATTTCCTAATGTTGTAGCAACAGAAAGCACAAAATGAACTATTTATTGATATGCAGACACAAGCTAGTGGGTAACCCATCACAGCGCCTAGCAGCTTGTATATATGGAACCTAAAGAGTCTATATCTAGAAAGCTGGATCTTAATTCAAATATTCATTTGTATGAGCAAACCTATCCACTTCATTGTAATGTTTTAACATCAAGTCGGTTTGGAGCAACAGCAGGAGGGAAGAGCACAGAGAAGTAGAGAGAAAAATTATAATTTTGTATTATGTTCTAATGTTATTTTAGTTTTATTATTTTAAATAATAAAACTAAAGGCATTTTTTCTCTATATTTATATATATATATATTTAAAAAAAATCAACAAATGTGTAAGATGCCAAAAATTTAAGACAGTTCTATATATATATATTTTTTTTTTTTTCACTTAAACTTTAAATAAACTAGAATATAATATAATATAGAATAGAGTAGAATAGAATAGAATAGAATAGAATGATGTGCTGGTATTGAATGAATCAACCAATCATACCAAAAAAGAACAACAGAACCCTGTTGAAAAGACACTTTGCAGGTGTGAAGAGTCGATGCCTGATCGATTTATTGATTGTGACAAACAGCCTGTTGTGGTTACACTACTGATTGCAAAAACAAAACGTGCTTTTCCATACATAAACAACTGTCATGCTGTGCTGTTTTATGTGGCGTTTGAGGTATTATGCGTTCTCATAAATCAGCTGTCATGTAATCATACGGGGTGGAATGACATGAAACCTTGACGCAGGGACTGATTCCAGCACACGTGATGGGCTACCGTTGGGCACTTGGGCTCAGACTCACCTGGAACAGTCGCAGTATATTTGCGACCATGATGGACACTGAACTCGCCGAAGCCCCTATGACTCCGACCACCTTTTCGGGTTTGACGAACACCGGGGGCTCTCCGTTCGTACACCTCACATCCGACGTGTCTTTCTGTATGAGAGCCTGCACGAAAGTAAGCGACTGCTCCAACGCGTACGTGTCTCGCGAACATGTGTCTAAAACCCGAGCGCCTAAAGTGATGTTGGGCAAAAGCTCGTCGTCACTGTTGATTTGGTCCAATGCATAAAGCATCGCCTCCAACCTGTGTATCCCGTTCTCCTTCTTGATATCTCCACACGGTTCCCCGGAGACCCCGCGGGCATGGACCGGGAAAAGGCCACCCAGAGTCAAATCCCCCTCAATTCTGATGGAATGAGGAGCGTAGATTTCCTGCGAAAGTGTCACATCCACAAGCGCTTGAATTATCCAAAATACCCGCCATGGAAAGCAAGCCATGTCTCCTTGTCGTTGGGAAACAGAAAAAAGGCACTTTTCACAGTATTTATTGGTAAACAAAAACAGAATCGATATCAATAACGGCCATAGAGCCTTTCAAAGTAAGGTTGATGTGGAAATACGTTGGGGTTTTCTCCGAGAACAGAAGGATGCGTTATTTCTTGGGAAAGTGCGCATCGTATGGCGACGCTTGTTGCTTAGATATTCTGCATTATTTCTTTTAATAAAGAAAAAAAGACAGAAAAACAAATTAAAATACGTACAGTACCTTTCTATGATTTGTCCTTAAATCAAACACACGCAAACCGCATTAAAGTGCAACGATATTCGACTAAAACGCGTCCGATCCACGCTGATGGCATAACACCACTGTAAAACCATCGCGACTGAGTTTTAACGGATTTTATTTTAAAAAAATTTAAGGCGGCAAAAAAAAGTTTTCGTTCAGAATGCCGCGTCGCGTTTAACGGTCAGAGAAAAATGTTGCAGAGAATCGACGTCAGGTGAGATATCCGTAACATCCTCCCATTTTTTCGCTCGGAGCAGGTGCTGCTTATTACATCTGAGAGAAAGCAAGCAAGCTTAGGCGGTGGTACGTCTTTTGGTCTTGCGAAAATCCCCACAAGAGACAAGAAGACAGCCCGCCTGTCTCCTCCTCTCTCTTTCTCTCTCCCTTTCTCTTTCTCTCTCCACCCAGAATCAAATATGGATTTGTCAAATGACTCAACGCACGATCGATGTCATGTTACTCATCCTGGTCAGCCCTCAAAGAAAATACGCTCCTGCACGTGAGGAAAATCATTAGGCGATATAGTCATTAAACCCAAAAATTAATTGTGAGGAAGGAGGGATGTTGCAATGGAGGTCTCACTAAGTTTCCAGCATCGGTTCCAAAGCTTACGGTAGTTGAATGCGGGTTTAACGTTAATATTTTCACCACATCATTCTCTGCAATAGAGAAAGAAAGGCTTCTCAAACGTTTAACTATATTTGGATTAACTCCTCATTCACCTATATATATATATATATATATTGAGCTAATGATTTGAATGCAAGTTATGGTCTATTCCCAAATTTTTGTTTGTTTGTTTGTTTTTTTTTTGTTTACATGTTATTATTACCCTGTTTTTGTGGGGGCTGTTGGCTGGTCCCCAAAATGTAGGTGTTTTTACTATCCTTTTGGTGGCATTTGGTAAAGATATATCATACATTACTGAAATTGTAGTCATTTATTGTTATAAATTACAAATTAGATGCTAAAAAAACAGTAATTATAATCTAAGGAGAATCACCATTGATAAGGAAATTAAATAAATAAAACTACTGACTAACCCAAAACCTAAAATAGAGAGAGAGGGGGAAAAAAAAACATTTATGAACCATTTAAAACATTTTTATGGAAGTCACTTTGCGCCACAGAATAAGGAAAAAATAAGGAAATTATTTATCTAATATTTTATCTAACTTTTTTCCTTGCAATTCTGAGAAAAAGTTAAATTGTGAGCTAAAGTCTGAATGGTGAAATATAAACTCTAATTACTGCCAAACTGCCAATTCTAAGAGAAAAAAAGATTTACAAGATGTTAACTCGCAATTCTCAGAAGAACAATCAGAATTGTGAGATCAAAAGTCAGTTTTATTCTGTGGTGGAAAATCTCTTTCATAAGAATGTGTTAAAGGGGTCATATGATGCTTTTTTAAAGATCATTATTTTGTGTATTTGGTGTAACAGAATATGTTGACATGCTTTAATGTTCAAAAAACACATTATTTTTCAAATACTGTACATTATTGTAGGACCTCTATGCCCCGCCTCTCTCAAACGCTTCGTTTTCTACAAAGTCCCTCCTTCCGACAAGCGCAGTCTGCTCTGATTGGCCAGCTGACCCAGTGCATTGTGATTGGCCGAACACTGCAAGCACTCGTCGGAAATGTAACGCCCCTTACCATAATCGCGAGCTTCATCTTTCAAAATGAATGTAAAGACAGAGCCCGAAAGGGGAACAGATGTGAAACCACGCCTTCTTTATTTGCGTGCACATTTGGGCGCATTATGCAAATATTTCCACATAGTGACCTAGATTTACACGTGTAGGGGCGTGTTAGAACGAGCCATTTTGGGGGGGGGGGGTGGCAGAGTCTTAACTTTGATAAAGAATATCTCTTTGGTTTTGAGACTTTAGTCTTTGCAACTTCAGGGATCTTATCTATGCACAATCAGCTTGTAACACTCTAAAGAGAAAGGAAAACTTGAAATCGCATCATATGACCCCTTTAAATGATTAATGAATAAAGCAAATAATGTATCTCTCTCTCTCTCTCTCTCTCTCTCTCTCTCAGGTTTTAGGTTAGTCTGTAGTATTTTTGTTTTGATTTTCTTAAAAAAATAGCAAGATGTGAATTCAGAGAAATAGCAACTCAGAATTCAGAGAAAAATGTCAGGATTGTGAGATATAAACTCAGAATTGCAAGAAAGAAAGTCAGATTTCTGCCACAGAAATATTTAAAAGAAGGAAAGAAAGAAAAAAACGATCTTATGCCCCATTGACAGTTAGGTTTAGGGGTGGTGTTAGTGGTGGACCTTCATGCTTATATATATATATATATATACGAATCATTCAATCAATCAAATTCATATGAAATTTCCACCTAGTTAAGTAGTTACATTTTCTCATGAGATCAGGTTAAATCATTTTGCCATTGACGACGTCCCCAAAGAATGGTTTTGTCAGATTTAGCACACTTCTGGGGACGGCGTGTCCTCAGAAGATAATTTGACAAGCTGTAGTCCACACTGACTTCATTTTGTAGACCTGTGAATGTGTGGTAGAGACTGAGGCGAAAAGTTTACTTCCAAAATGGACAGACGTGAAGAAATATGACTTGTGCGGATTATTTATGAGATTCAGTAGTGTTATTGATCAATAGCGTCTCGCCAGTCAAAGACATGAGACAGTGTTCAGATTCATTTTGATTTGTTTGTGGTGAAGCAGTCAAGTGCACTTCCGTAAGGGACATACTACATTCACCCATGTTAACGTTACATTGCCTATCTGTCTGCTAATCTATTGGCATACGTCTACAAAGTTATGAATATTGTAATGAACTTGTAGAATAATATTTAAGAAACATTGCCTGAAACCAAGTGTCTTGAAAATAAAAGATAACACAACTTTAAGTAAAACACTGCAGTACATTGATTATGTGACATTTATTAGACTCAATGAGCTGCAGAAATATCATGAACTTGTTATTTTTTAAACCTTCCTTTTGTGTCCTTGTCATTTTAATAACCATACAGTCTTTCAGACAGCTGTATTAATTATTCAGCACTTCAGTTTTCAACACTTATATAAGTGTTGATATGATCAGACAGCTATAGATATGATGCTTTTCAAATAAGCACAGCCAACAATATTAATAGTGTACAATATTAGGTTTATTATAAAGTTAGATTAAGAAACAAGTAAGAGCAGAGGACAAATGTAGAGGGGAAAAAGAGAGAAAGAACAGGATTATTTTTATTTATTCTTTTTTTTGTCTAACTTTGTTCAAATGTTATATATTCACTAAACTGTAAAACGTTCAGTTGATTTCTTACATTTTTAAACAAACTATAATCAATTTGGTCAATTGTGGACATATAAGTCAATTTCAACTTAAATTACATTACATTAAACTGCCTTTAAAAATAGAGTTGAACCTTATATTATGTAATGCTTGTATCATTTTTTGCAGTTTGTGTCATAACATTGTTGAACGTGTCAAAAACAACACAGACTACTGAAAGACTACAGTCAGTCCAGTTGTTAAAACAGTGTTTAGTACTGTAAAGTAGTACAAGAGCTATTGGCAGGAAAGACACAGAAGTTTAAGAACAAAAGCTTATGGTAATTTTAATGTAAAATTTAAATTGAATGTAAAAATAACATTTTAAATTAAATATTAAAAAACATAAACATACAAAATAAATATATATAAAAAAAAATATTTTACAATTACATATTATAGTGTAAACATAAATTGAAAAGAGCGATGTCAAATCCATCAAATACAGAGATCAATACAAAGTTCAATGACCCATACTCTTTTACTGTAAAAAGCTAGTTGCTATGTACGATTTATGCACTGTAAGAATGATTTTTCAAATTTCACATTTAATTCAATGTTACTTGCCATTTCTTTGTATTTGTGAAATTTGTTAGCAATTTCGGTAACACTTTCTATGAAGCCCATATTTATAACACATTATAAGGGTATTCTTAAGGCATTATAATGAATGCATAATGCATTATAAAAGACCTTATAAAATGTTATATCAACTTCAAATCATAACAACAATTATAATACATTATAATGCTTACACATTTGTGGTTATAAGTTTTAAGATTATGATTATTTATAACACACAATGAACACCATATAAAATCTATTTTTACATTTATAATGGACTATCTCGACATTGTTTATTTAAGATCTGCACAGTATCTTACTACATCTTGTAAGTGGTTAGGTGTGGAGTGTTATTTGAGTGTTCCCTGTGAGGCTAATATTTAATTTTGATGTGAGCTAGTTAATAATTTCAACTGAAAAAAAAATGCAATGTTTATATGTTAGGTTACATTTTATTTTGATGGTCCCCCTAGTCTATTGACTATAAGCAACTTTGCAACTACATGTCAGCTAAATCTCATTAGAGTATTAGTAGGCTTAGGTTAAGGTTAGGGTTGGTAGAATGTTGACGTAGTTGCAAAGTTACTTATAGTCAGTGTGTCTGTTGGGGAACCATCAACATAATCAAACTGATATTACATTAAAAATAGTTTAAAGCAAATATGTCTTATTACGCATTCATCTGATCTGATATCTGATCGTATGGCTGTTTGAGAAAAAAATATTATTATTATTATTATTATTATTACTATACTTATAAGTGGTCTTTGATGGCTTTAAGTAAAGTAGCATAAGAAAGATGGCAAGATATGAGACTTATAATGCATTATAACTATGAGAAATATAATCCATTGTAATTTAAGTGGATGCAACATGTTCACTGTGTGTTATAAATCATCATACTCTTAAAAGCTATAACCACAAATAAGTAAATATTATAAAACATTAAAACTGTTCTTATGAATATTCATAAGATGATATAACATATTATAAGGGTTTTTATAATGCATTATGCATTCATTATAATGCCTTAATAATACCATTATAATGTATTATAAATATGGGCTTCATAGAAAGTGTTACCGCAATTTCTAAGTGAAAACTGTTTCAAAGTAAATTCTACACAAATACACACACACACACATATATATAGAGCATCATTTATGTTTGTAGTTCAAATTAGTTAATACTCGTGTATATTCCAAATACATTTTTCTGTCATCATTTACTGTCATCATCATCATTTACTCACCCCAGTTGATCCAAACTTTCTTTCATCTGCGGAACACAACAGAACATATTTTGAAGAATGTTGGTATCCAAACAGTCGACAGCCATTGACTTCCATAGCATCGAAAAAACACTATAGAAGTCAATGGCTACCGGCAACTGTTTGGTTACTAACATTCTTCAAAATATCTTCTTCTGTGTTCAGCAGATGAAAGAAATTCATACTGGCTTGGAACAACATGAGGGTGAGTAAATAATGACAACATTTTTGGGTGAACTATCCATTTAAGACCATGTACGAGCAACATTAACAGTGATGCTTTGGTAAAGAAAATTAATAATGTTGAATATTCCTAGATCAAGGAAACAGACATCATATAAAAACAATAATAATAATAATAATAAACATTTAGCTGTAAATGGACATTTAACTGCTTCTACATATTGTACAACATATAATCAGATTAAATAATTTCTCGGTAATGGCCACGCAACGAAAAAAAAAAAGGTTGCTTTGCAGTCAACGCACCCTCCTACAGGATAAGTCATTGCATTGTCTTTAAATAGAGACTTAGGACATTATAGTGTACCCTACTAGGAAAAGCATGCTTCCTTAATACTTACAAAAGTTAATATTTCATGCAACTTGAATCTAAAATGGCTATAATCACAAACTCCCTGTAAGATATGGATTTAATTTATTCGTAATACAGTCATGTGACATACTCAGACATTTATAAGGCAGGAATTAATTATTCCTCACCTTAAATTATCAATAAGCCGCACACGTCGATGGTAGCAGAGGGTGATCTATAGCCGCAGATGTCATATTACTGCCACCTTAGGATCATATGCTTGCAAATTATGCAAAACCGTAGAAAATAATAATAACCGCCATCCTACAAGATTAGCATGGTAATACAAATTACATACGCCTGGATGAAATTACATATTGACACTTCCTGCAGGTATTTGTATCCAACTCAAACATTTATCATCACTGAGGTAGAAAATACATCCATAACCGTGACCCAGAGGCTGACTGGAATGGAGATCCTCCTCAAGTGCTAATTTAATTAAACTGCTATCAACAGGAATAAGGAGACGTCTGATCATCGTCATGACAGTTAACTACAGTGTGATGTATTAGCATAATTAATCAAGAAAACCTGTTTTAAGGTCCCCATCACAGCACTGGCAGACCCCTTTTCTATTTATTAGCTAGTTAGTTTGCTGGCGGCGCTCCACCGGCACCCCATTGCTCACAACTGTAACAGGATAATTTAGTTCTTCGAGTATTGTTAGATAGCACAGAGCCGAGCCAAAAGTGTCTTAGGAGAGGAATAGGGACATCGAGAGCGAAAGCGCCACTGTGTTCCTCGAGCATTCCGTGCCCAAGTCTGTTCATCAGGGTTTTTTGTTTTCTTCACTTTGGTGAAAGAGCACCGGATGAGCTTTGTGAAGTTTAATTGTATTACTGCTGCCTGATACAAAAGTGACCCCCAAGTATTTGCACTATTATGCTCAAATTTAATGTATGAATGTCATCAAACTCGCAAAAAAACACAATCACAAAAAAAAAAATGTTCCCATTATAATATATGTAAATATGAACATGAACATAGTGGTGAATATTTAATAAATACAACTTTGGTTTGTTTGCTCAAACCACCTGATCCATGTACAATCCTGTCACGAATTCGGTCTATGGACTTCCGTTTATTCACCACCAGAGGTCACCCTTTCCATTACATTGACTCTCGCACAACACAAACTGTTGCATAGCACCCCGGACTACATATCCCATCATTCTTTGCACGATTTGCACACTGCACTGATTGCACTCATTGCACACAGCTGTTTCTAATCACCTCACTCACTATATAACACCCACTCTAACCACCTTTCTCGGCTGAGTATTGTTTAGCCCGTACCCCATTCCGAGTCTCTGTGTTTTCCTTGTTTTGCCTTGCCTTGCCTGTTTTCGCGGTTTCTGATCTTTGCCTGTTTTCCTGGATTTTTCCCTCTCGTCTCGCCCCTGTGATTCTGTCTGCCGATCGGTGACCTACGCTAGCCCTGGGACTATTCTTGTGTTTTGCCCGCCATATACCTGTTTGCCATTGTTTGACCCTGCCTGTTTACCACGTCTCTTTAATAAAGCCTGCAGATGGATCCACACGTCTCACGTCTCGTCAGCCCCGTTACAAATCCAAACCATTCATTCATTCATTCATTCATACAGTACATGTTAAGGGTTGAAATACTCTGTGTTTTCTGTTGATTGATTGATTGATTGATTGATTATTCATTTACAGATTCATTAAGAAAATAAATATATTTAAAATATTGAACACGTTGATTTCTTAATGTATCTCATTTAAATAAACAAATAAACAATTACAAAAACAATTGAATAGTTAAACAGTGTTTCTTCATTTTATTGCAAAATAAATGTAAATAAAATATTTGGACCCTTTGAAATGTGACGGATGAATGTGGATGAAAAGTGATGAGAATTTACATTTGAAAAAAAATGTTTTGCATTTATTTACTTACTTGCTTATTTAAAAGTATTTACATAATTGTTAGAATAATAACATGAGATGATGTGAAACTAATTTGAAATGGAAAAATGTACCTCTGTCTCGCTCCCATGACAATTAAAGCATCCAGGCTTAAGAGACCAAATTAAATGTGTGACGGAAATTATTAGGGTTTTCAATTGATAAAAAAATGTATGTAATCAAATGAATTAGAAGATACAGCGCTTAACTAATTAAATATATATATATATAGTCCATATAATATATCAATATTTGGTCATATCAATATTTGTTTAGGAAAGCCAGAATTCTGGCAGTTCAATTGGAAGCACATGCACAGAATCTCAATGAATTGCATTTTCCTGGACAGCCAGTTTCACCCACGAGACAAACATGCCGGCCTCCCAGTTTAATAAGCGCTGGATGAGAAAGATTGCTTTCACTAGCCAGTGTGGAATCATTCATCACTTTAGACCTCTTTAACACAGCCCAGCCACTGACAGGAAACAGCAGGTAACCAATTCATGTCCTGCTGCTGCTGATGAGGACTCGGGGAAACCCTCGAGAAACCCAATCCCAAAACAAGGACATCCTTCTTTTACACCAAAACACAGTCCATTAGCGGGTGCTCAGCATGTGTTGAAAATAATGCAGTGAATTTCATATTTCATTTATTCACCTGTCTGAAAGACTATCAACTAAATCAACTAAAAAAGTTTCTCAGAGATTTGAGACACTGAGATTTTTCTTACATACATGAAACAATATAGTTTCTCTCCAAATAATTAGCTGCTGTTGACAAAACAGACATTAGACTGCAAAGACATGCGAAAATCTGCAAAATGTTATTAAATCGCCGTCGGAAGAGGTGTCGTAATCTCATTTTGTTCTTTAAACTGTTGTTATTGAACAGCCTACCGATACTCTCTTGACCACAACTGCTCGGTCCACAATACACCTCTCTCCACCATCCTATCAGATCTGAGGTAAACACTTGACTGTATTTCTCGGGAGTTAATGTGGTTGTCGAATGCAGTTGTCACTCCCGTATTTTAGTGAATTATGTGTGCACAGAACACGATTAAGGAGTCAAAGGTGAACTGACAACCAAATTTAGATGTAATGTGTACGTGGCCAATGAAAGCGCACTCACCTAAACTATTTGTCTCGTGTGAAGTAGCGCAAAGTCCGACAGAATCTGTTCATTCGGACGGTTCATTAATCTGAAGCGCTTCAAAGTAAAAGTCTGCACGTGTTTGCGTAAGGACTTTTTTCAATGGCTTTTCCCCACTAGTTTATGTAATAAATATACTAAATTATCTAATATTTTTGTTAAAAGGAAGTTATAGTGTTTTAGAAATAAACAATCTGTTCAAATGCTGTAAAATTGGATCCTTGATGTGTCAGAAAAAAAAACTTAAATACATTATTATTTTGTACAGTCATACTGATAAGTACAACAGTGTGTATTAATATTTCAGAACTGTTGGAAAAAGTGTCACATGACTAGCATGCTGAATAATTCAGTAATCTATTTCAAAAGAGGATGAGGTTCTCCGGAGGACACTTAAATGGTAAATCTGGTTACAGGAAAATAAACCTGGCCTAACAGCCCACATGATCTTGTTAAAAGGAAGAACTTTAAAAGTATAAATCATTCATGAGCAGATCAAACAAAAGCTTTTCTTCTTGAAGTGTTACGGAGGACGTGGGTTTAATGGTTGCAGGTTACTCACAGTAAAGATCAGACTGCAGAAAGCCTTTCAAAAACATAATTAAAATCAGCATGAAACAGCATGTGATGTAACGGATCTCCAAATGAATTAGGACATTCACTTGATTTCATGAAGATTCCGTAACTCACCTTATATGGCATCTTATTTTTATGTCTTGCAATGTTGTATTATTATATTGTCAGGATTGTACCCATTTTGTCATGTGTTTCAGTTCATTTAGTTTGATTATCTTCCATTGATGTCACCTCTGTTCCCCAATCATCCCCTGTATAAAAGTCCTAGTCTGTTCAGTTTGTGTTTGTCAGGTCTACTCGTTCTCTATGTATGTTGGCTCAAGCTCTTATTGTGGATTATCTCCTGTATTTTCGTGATTAAAGACGGTTAAACGTTTCCTCGTGACTCCAGCGTGTTCCCTCAACAGCGTGACGTGACAGAAGACCTGACCAAGACCGTAAGCGGCGCCCCTTCTCCCTGTGTTTGTTTTTCGTTTTTGAAAAGTCTTTTGTTTTCCTGATTTTTCCCCGTGCGGCATGTTAGTCACTCCAGCCCGCCGGCCATGGCATTCTCAAGTCCACCGGCGGTTCCTCAGCCAAGCCCGCCAGCCGCGGCACTCTCCAGCCCGACGGTCGCTCCAGTGTCAAGTCCGCCAACCACGCCTTTCACCCCGAACTTAGAGGGGAATCTAAGGAGGAGAAGGCGGTTGGTGCTAGTCCAGAGCGCCCTCCAGTGCCAGCTCCTCGTAAGTGCCCTCAAGTGTCCGCTCCTCCTGAGCTCTGGCAGCCCCTCTGCTCGCCCTCAGCCCACCATCAATACGGTGTGAGCGCCGCGGGTCTGCCATCCTCCATCGTCGCCATGGCTGGAGCATCCCTTTCCTCAGCCTCCAGCCTCCGAGGCCCGGACTCCGCCCCGGCCCATAGACCCAGCGGCTCCACCTCGGCTCCTAGCTCCCTTACCTCCACCGTCACCCATCCATCCACCAGCTCCACCGGGCTCGCTCGTCCCTCCGTCTCCGCCTTGGTCGGGTGTCGACCCACCATCGCCTCAGGACTCCGCTCCTCCAGCCGCACCTCGCTGCTCCGTCCCACCAGCTCCATTGGGCTCCTTCCTCCCGCCAGCTCCACCTTGGTGCTCTGGCGCGAATCTCTGGATCTCAGTCGCCAGAGCCCTCTGCTCCACCCTGGCCCCCCGGATCCTCGGCATCCCCCTGGCTCGTTGGCTCTCCGTCTCTGCCTCGGGCTCCTCCACCACCTGCCCTCCATCGGCTCCACCGTGGGTCGCCATCATGGCTGTGGCCTAGGTCCTGCTTGGCTCCTCCTGCTCTGGGCCCCTCCGGTCTCCTTCCTGGCTCCTCCCTCCTTCGTCGCCTCCCTGGTCTCTGTCTGCCGGCCCCCTCCTGGGTGTCCGTCCTCCTCCTGATTCTCCTCCCTAGCTCTCACCTATGCCTCCCTCTGTTGTTGCCTATGGTGCGAGGAAGCACCTTCCGGGAGGAGGCGAAATGTCAGGATTGGACCTGTTTTGTCATGTTTCAGTTCCTGTTTTGCCTTATTTGGTCATGTTCTTGTCCTCATTTAGTTTGATTATCTTCCATTGATGTCACCTGTGTTCCCCAATCATCCCCTGTATAAAAGTCCTAGTCTGTTCAGCTTGTGTTTCTCAGGTCTACTCGTTCTCTATGTGTGTTGGCTCAAGCTCCTATTGTGGATTATCTCCTGTGTTTTGTGATTAAAGACTGTTAAATGTTTCCTCGTGACTCCAGCGTGTTCCCTCAACAGCGTGACGTGACAGATATGTTATCTGCATTTTTATTTTCAGAATTTCCGTAGGGTCTGTGTGTCACTTTCCCCCCCTTACATTTCTCTCTATGTTCTTTTTTCACAACTTATATATATGAATAAATAAAACAATGAACATAAATTAAAAGTACGAAAAATAAATATAGATTCAAAATGTATAAATTATATATATTATCTATATTATATCTCAAGTATATATATATATATATATATATATGAACAACTAATTTAAATATGAATTAATTGTAAATAAATGTGACTAAAAGAGATAAACCAATAAAGAAATTAACCAATAAATACAAACAAACGATATGAATAAACAAATAAAAATTAGATAGCTAGAAATACATTAAAATGCAAATTAATCAATAAATTTAAATATGAATGAATAAACAGACAAACATTAATATGGATATACAAAATGATTTTTTGCTCTTCCTTAAAGAGCTCTGGTGAGTTTACTGGTGCCAACACTACCTCTATATTTACCCTTTAATTACTGCTTTAATCGTGACGTAATTGTCCATTCCCTTCCTATAACTGTGAACAGCTCATCCTTATCTAGTGAGATTTGGTGAGTGGCGCCCATGAGCCACTGTTATCTCAGCCGTCCGCACTGTCATAATACACCACTAACACTCGTCTTCTCATTCCTGATTGAAAAGCGTGAGCGAGTAACAAATCGCAAACTCTTTTCTTTGCCTGTATTTATGAAGAAAATCCCCAAATCTGTCTTACTTGTGCATGAGCTTTTGAATCCCCCTGCAATCTTTCCTGAGGGGCCTGCGAGGTTGTTTATGTGGGTGGTTTTGGCAAAATCACAGTTTTCATTTGATTTAATGAAAACCTAGAGTTTTACGCCCCTAGCAAAGAGCGATGAATTTGGATGCTGGTGGGGAGTAATTAAACAATACAACAGCGTCTATGAGAATAGCTGCTGTTCGTCAGCGTTAGAGTAATTAGAGTAAGCAAAATTCCACCGCAGGGTGGCAGGTAAATAGCCTGGCCTTAAACTCCAACACACATTTCATTAATTTGTGTGGATAAAATTCTGGTAAACTTGCATGAAATGTTAAAATCATAAGTGGTTTACGAGGTTTATACAATGCATTGTGTGTGTGTTTATCTATGTAATCTTTTGTGTAATGTCTAACAAATAAGAGTGTCATAAATAATACATATATATACACATACATACACATATAAAGGCAAGTGTTCAGAATTGCTGTTTTGGAAAAAGTTTGTCATTTAAGAAAAGTTTCAATTAAAATGTGTATAATGTATAAAATGTCATCTGGTAAAAGTAATTCCTTACCCTTAAAATACCCTGGAAGAACTGAAATGAAAATAAATTAAAGCTAAATAAAACGACAAAAGCACAATTACTAAAAATTTTTGCACCGGCACAAGAGGGAGTTGGTTTCAGGAAAGCAAAGAGTATTTACCATTTTTCCGTTATGCAGCAGTTACATGCTTTTGTGATTCTGCTCATTGGCACCAGCTGTTCGACAATCTGTTCTTTTCCAGACAAGTGCTGTTGTGTTTATTTATTTATCCACAAACCAAATTGAGGCCTACGAGGCTTGCTTGGAAACTTGCCGTCTGTTCAAATAAGTGTGGCGTCCTGTGTCTGACGTTGACATTGATGGATCACCATCAGTCAGATTAGCCCTTCGATATTCTATTATCGAGTCAAGAACTGAGGACGTAGATTTGATCAAGCGAGTCGTGTGACTGTACAGTGACTGTGCTGAGACTGTACAGTGACTGTGCTGAGACCGCGACCGGCTTGATTATGAAACCTGTGCTCATATAAAAACTAAGGTACATTCAATGTACTCTCAATATCTCTGCGAATATGTGGAATATTCATGACTGTATGTATTAAAATGTACATATTCATTTCCTACCAGAGCATATGCTTACCATGACCATGTGTTTTATGTCTAACTATTTATTCCTCCCGCAGTTCTTAAATATCATAAGGGAAATGAAATGCATTGAAAAACTGCAGCATCCAGTCACTCTTGTGCTTTTATATACATACAGTCACATATCATCCACAATTTGCATATTGCGGCATCTGTGAAACCTTAAAGCAATATGCCACCATATTTTTTGTGAGGTATATTTTACATGATCATTACGGTTCATTTATATTCATTATGTCTGTGTGAGGCGGCTAGGTGGGTTTCACAAACTTCTCTAAATAAGTTGCTGGTTACAAAAATAAAAATAAAAAATTGCCTAAAACAGGTTAATGGCTGTGGCATTTCCACATATTAATATGTGTTTAAAAGAAATTATGCAGATTCAAATGAAATAAAATGGAAAAATGTGCTCCATTTCATTTTATAAATAACGTATAGAGTATTCCACTTTATTTCAGCTGGCATTCTCAAAGATAATTGTAGCTATTTGTTTAAAAAAAATCACCATGTTCTAAAACAAGGTTAATGGGGATGGAAAATGCTTAGATTTCCACATATTAATTTGGGTGCAAAACAACATTAAAAAAAAAAAAAAAACTTTCAGAATTAACGTGAGATAAGATGTAGTCCTTGTTGTTAAAGATAATTTCATGTTTTTCCCCCACATTCCCTTTTTTTTTAACCTAAGCTCCTAGAAAATGTACCTGTGGCAACATTTTGGTAAACTAATAGTATGCTGCTTTTTACACATTTCGCGGCTCTTTCAAATGTAAATGAGTGGCGCTAAAAGCACAGAAAATTTTCTCCGAAACAGATGAATGTGAAAGCGGAGACATTTTATTACATTGGTTAATTTACATATCATTGCAGTTTGGACTTGGAATGTCCGTTGAGTGGCACCAAAAGCTCCATCGTGCTTGAAAATAAAGTAACCCCTACACTAACCCTACACTAAACCTGTCAGATAGTGTTAACAAAAGCAAATGCTAGCTAAAAATGCATTTGAATAAGCAACCATGTCATTTTGGCTTTAAGAAATCTTTGAGGTTTTATCTTGACTTGTGTTTGACGGGATTTGTACTGGTTCTCTCCACATCGCAAGAACAATGGTGTACCGGGTGCGCTAGGAAACAAGTTTACTACATAAGAAAAGTTAAACCTAGAGCTGGTTATACAGCAAGCAAAATGTATTAGTTAAGAAAAAAAAACCATGCAACAACAAAAAAAAAACATGTCATTTTGGCTTTAAGAAATCTTTGAGGTTTTATCTTGACTTGTGTTTGACGGGATTTGTACTGGTTCTCTCCACATCGCAAGAACAATGGTGTACCGGGTGCGCTAGGAAACAAGTTTACTACATAAGAAAAGTTAAACCTAGAGCTGGTTATACAGCAAGCAAAATGTATTAGTTAAGAAAAAAAAACCATGAAAAAAAAAAAAAAAAAAACGACAATAACTCTTTATTAATCCATAATCTGCCCCTCTAATCATAATTTTTAAAACTTCAGCTGGCAAATGCAGTGAATTTTATGTATAAGTATAGGTATGTTTTTGAAGTTGTACAAAAATGTAGGTAAAGGAACATTTTTCAGAGTCTGTTGCAACCATTACTTATATTGTGGTTTGTTTCTCACACAAAGCTACCAAATAACTTTAGAAGACTTGGAATAAAGCATAGCGTGGACCAGTTTTATACTTTACAGAGCTTTATGGTGCCATTTTTTTGTCACCATTCACTTTCATTGTGTAGAGAAAACTTCTCCTTTTGTGTTCTGCAGAAGAAAGAACGTTATTCGGGTTTTTGGAATGACATGATTGTGAGTAAATAATGACAGAATTGTCATTTTCAGAACATATACTGTAATTATGCTAAATAACATTTTGCATTACCTATGATGCCTTAATGCAGTCTAAGAAAGACAACTAGGTTTTAGAACGCTCCCAGTTCCAGTTACCTGTGCTAAATATACAGTTGTGGTCAAACGTTTACACACACTATGCAGAATCTGCAAAATGATCCTGAACATTCTTTGGTTTTTCAGCATCTTTTGCATATTTGAACTCTTTCCAGAAGTGACAATGATTTTGAGATCCATCTTTTCACACTGACGACAACTGAGGGACTCATACACAACTATTACAAAAGGTTCAAACATTCACTGATGCGCCAGAAGGAAAAACGATGCATTAAGAGCTGGGCGTGAAAACTTTTGAACAGGATGAAGATGTGTAATCTTTTCTTATTTTGTTTAAATCTCTTTTTTTTTTTTTTTTTTTTTTGTGCTACCCTTCAGAAGCTACAGAAGACACTTATGTGTTTCCCAGAAGACAAAATAAGTACAATTTACCCTGATGTAATGAAATTAACTAATTTGTAAGGGAATTAATTATTGAGACAATTGGCGCCTGGCTGACCGTGATTCAGCTTTACGGCTCTCAGATGGTTGAGAAGAGATGTTAGTTTCCAGGTGGAATGCGGAGATTCCCTCGTTCATTTGTGTGATGTTCGCAAATGCCTTACACTGATCATCAAATTAAGAAATATTTCACCCCCCCATTTTATCCAAAATATCTTATTCAAGACAGTACTAAATAAATAATAACATGCATTTTGTATGATCCCTCTTATTTTGGTAGGATAATTAACATTTTGCATAGTGTGTATGTAAACTTTCGGCCACAACTGTAAATATATACACAACACACACACACACAATACAGGTCTTGCTAACATGTTGGTGCATAATTATTCCCATCTCGCTGGTCTCAGTTCATTGTATTCTTAAAGGTGGGATATATAACATCCATCAACCTTTAGAGAACCCCCCATGCACCTTTCACAGTATTCACACCACCGGTGGAGGCAGTGACACTTATCATAATGTCACATGCTGAAAGGTCTGGTGCCCAAACCTCATGAGGCTAAGAGAGATCACTATCTGCTATAGTTACAGGAAAATGCTGTGTACAGTTCAGGCGGCTCAACCTTGGATAAAATACTTGCTCTGTGGTATTTACCCTTTCCCTATGGACACCTGAACATCAGGGCATTTGAGATTGGACGGAGCACTTGCAAACGGTCTTGGTTGACACGATACGGTCATGACAAACCTATTGGGGGATGTTTTTGTCAAGTAGGACATGTTGCTGGATTAACAACTTGTGTTGGTCCTGGAACAACATTCCCCAGAGATCTGTTTTATTAGTAGGAACAGTAGTAGTAGTAGTAATGTAATAGAAATTATAATTAATACAGGATCTCACAGAAGTGAGTACACCCCTCACATTTTTAGTAGTGAGTGTACAGCTTGTATAACAGTGTAAATTTGCTGTCCCCTCAAAATAACTCAACACACAGCCATTAATGTCTAAACTGCTGGCCACAAAAGTGAGTACACCCCTAAGTGAAAATGTCCAAATTGGGCCCAATTAGCCA